>NW_007596743.1:0-412 GCF_000523025.1 Cynoglossus semilaevis | reverse complement strand
ATTCCATGCTGCATTTAGCCCATGGCCTTTTATTGCGTTTATTGGTCATTTGTTCTTGCCTTGCAGTTATTTTCAATATTGAACAGTGTCTATAATATGATTGAACGTTCAAAGCATTCGAACCTGAACCGGTGAATTCTCCGTTTTAAAAAAAAGCTCTTGTTTTTGTCTTAGTCGTCACACAAGACGTTCAGGATCAAGCGATTCCTCGCTAAAAAGCAGAAACAGAACAGGCCAATTCCTCAGTGGATCAGAATGAAGACTGGTAACAAGATCAGGTGAGTTTTCTACTTGTATCACCACCAGAAACATTTAAAGTAGTCGTAATTCAGAAGTAAGCATACGCTGGCATCTGAGAACTCAGCATCAGAGCATCCTGTACCACTTTTTTGGGGCAGTGGTGGCTTGGTGG
>NW_007596742.1:0-412 GCF_000523025.1 Cynoglossus semilaevis | reverse complement strand
CAGTCCAGTACATCGTAGGTTTGAATTCTGACTTTGATTTTTATTTTTAATTTTATTTATTTCACAACTTAATTCTGAAAAACACAGCAGTTGCTTCAAACTTACAGCCATGAAAAAGATCAGAAAAAATATTTGAAAATTCTGAATTTTTTTTCTAAAGGACTTTTACTCATTTACTGCAGGACCTTGGACAGTTCCTCTGTATGAGGAACTGTCCAAGGTACCCTCAGTTAAAGACCACTGTGTGTGTATTTTCCCAAGGAGAGGGAATGAATAAAAAGTCTTCATTTCTGTCCGGGGCAGGTTTGATGGGAGACAAATATTGATTTGTTGGTTTTATTTTCTGTGTATACTGTAACAAGGCTGCAGTCCCTGAAGTGGACTCTTGGCATCTGCTGCCAGTGCGTAAAAA
>NW_007596741.1:0-412 GCF_000523025.1 Cynoglossus semilaevis | reverse complement strand
CTTCAAGAATGGTTGGTGTTTTCAGGACTTTGTTTTGAAGAGACGTTTTCAGAGGTGTTCTCTGTCATCACGACTTTGTTGATGTGACAAATGACTGATTCATCTTGACTTGCCCAAAGATCATTTATGTTTCTGAGAAGACAGACACACCCATAACTGTCCTGATGACAGACACAAAGGCACACATGAAGGACAGGGAGGACGGTGGCTGTGGGTAGACAAAACAACCTGACGTCGGTGAACACTTAGTGATATTCTGATTTTTAACACGGTGTGAAAGCTGTAACCGCCCTCTCTCTCTAACCACAGGCTCATCGTCCACCATCATGTTCAACGGTGTAAATGTATACTTTTGGAAAACTGCAATTTAAGTTTCTCTTTTAGGTTTTCAGCAGTTTCTTTTTACAAACTT
>NW_007596740.1:0-412 GCF_000523025.1 Cynoglossus semilaevis | reverse complement strand
TTTGGGCCGGATTTGGCCCACAAGCCGCCAGTTGATCATCGCTGCTCTAAATGTATTTATTTTTCGTCCTATCAGGGTCTTCCCTCGAGAGCTTAAGGAGGTGTTTGCGTCGTGGCGACAGGAGTGTGGTAACCGCGGTCGACCGGACATCAGCGAGCGCCTCATCAGTGCCTCGCTGTTCCTGCGCTTCCTGTGTCCTGCTGTCATGTCGCCGTCGCTCTTCGACCTGATGCAAGAGTACCCCGATGAGCGGACGGCAAGGACTTTAACTCTCATCGCTAAAGTCATCCAGAACCTCGCCAACTTCAGCAAGTAAGTCCCGATTTTTGCTGTGAGGCAAAGAGAGGAATGTCTAATACCGCTACAAGTACCGAAACACTGATACAAGAAAGGTCCAAAAGTCCTGTCTCAG
>NW_007596739.1:0-413 GCF_000523025.1 Cynoglossus semilaevis | reverse complement strand
GGGGGGGGGGGGGGGGGGTGGGTGGGGATGTAACATCTGTGTTGTAGTTTTACGTCACTGTGTTGTGCTGGCAACAGCAAACTGTCTGATAATAAAGTGCTTCAGTTGAACTGTACACAGTGTACGTACAGAACAACTCTGAGCTGAGGCTCCTCGGTTTTTACATTCTCCTGTTCTTATTCCTGAACTGTGAGTTATATCAGACTGAAGTGGTAAAGTATAAAGATAAAAATAAAAAATTCTCACGTTGACATGAATTATTGTCACATAAAAAAACATATAAACTAAAGGGGAAAAGGTCGTTTTGAAGAACCGACGTGGTGCTGATTTGACTGGAGCTGTCCGTGGTGCTGAAGCCGCTGCTGTCTGTAGAACCATGCGACTGGACATGTATTTTGTTAATAAAATAACAG
>NW_007596738.1:0-413 GCF_000523025.1 Cynoglossus semilaevis | reverse complement strand
TGCTGCTGCTACTGATACTGCCTCCAGACTCCAGACAGATTCCAGGCTGCCACTATGTTGATAAAGTGAGCCATTTTGCACATGAGCAAGATTAGTCTCAAGGACAGAGACCAAAGTGGTTTCTGTTGTACCCACTCCCCCCAACCCCCAACACAAATACATGCCCACAGAGACAGAAGAAGAGAAGCCCAGGCTAATGCCCTTTTGAAGTTATTTGCACTGTGATCACTTCAGAGCATGATAATCATGCAGCTCCAACCAACCAACCAATCTCACAATTGTTCACACCACTCATGTGATGATGTCATTTGCAAAAATGTCTTTATGTAGATAAAAGGTAAACAATAAAAAAATATTGTTTCATTTTCTGTGTTCCGGGAACTCAAATTTTACAAATGTGGCAGTGCTGGACA
>NW_007596737.1:0-413 GCF_000523025.1 Cynoglossus semilaevis | reverse complement strand
CATGTTATTTTTTTCCTATGTAGGTCCAGACAGTTTGCAGCTTGAAGATGGACAGGCAGTTCAGCTTGAAGATGGAACAACTGCTTACATTCACACACCCAAAGGTAAAGGGGGAAAAGTTAGTGTTCTTAAATTGGATGAGTCTTTATCTGCTACTAATGGTCAGGTCAGAAGTGAATACCGCACAGAGAACAACATTGTTGATGTGTACTGTATTCTACACTCTGTGTTTTCTTTTAAGGTATTTTAAAGATGTTTAAGATAAATTAAGAACTAAGTTTACAGTAAAAATCATATTAATGTTTGCAAATATTAGGGTGTACTCTCCTCCTGTAAGAGAAGGTCAGCTTTTCACAGTATCAGCTTTTACCTCTTGCAAAGTCTTGATTCCTTTCCTCTTTTCCTCTTTTTTT
>NW_007596736.1:0-413 GCF_000523025.1 Cynoglossus semilaevis | reverse complement strand
GTGGTTACGTCACCATCTCCCATAAATATATTTCAAAAGTCTTGTTCCAACACTCTGACGTATGGCGTTAAAACTTGCCAACCGGTTAGCACACAACCGTTGTTTACATTGTTTATGTTCGCCATTTGTATGCCTCAAATTGGGTTGTGCTGCATTTGCTTTCTTTTGTTTAGTTGTTTTTGTTAGTTTTGTTTTTTTTACCTTTGGCTCCCAGGCAGTCCAAAATCAGCCCAGCAGTGGTCTGCCTGATATTTATGTCCTAGATCACGGGTGTCTAACATACGGCCTACGGTCCGAAATAAGCCCACCAGTGGATTCAATCCGGTCCGCCTGATGAACTTTGAAAGTTAAAAAAAAATTCTTAACAACATACTATTGGGGGGGGTGCGGGGGGGGTGCACTATGTTAGTCAG
>NW_007596735.1:0-413 GCF_000523025.1 Cynoglossus semilaevis | reverse complement strand
AAACACGTTCTCCGTGACGGGCGCCGGCGTCTGCCGTCACCCACGGCAAATCAGTTTTGTACTCAGGCAGAACTTGTAGCGGCCACAGCTGAGTGACCGCAGGCCAGACATGTTTACTCGTCAGTAGTTACAGTTCACAGGCTGACGACGTAATGCGTGTAGTTTTTGTCATGCACATAATAGGTCGCTCCTCTCCCCAGTGATCAAATGTTAATGGACAAATAATGCAAAGGTCATTTCAGGCAAGGTAATTTGTCGAGGTCTGATTCCCAGCACGGGCAGGAATGTAGTGATTCATATCTGGTAGTGAAGACTGCACCGTGCAAACATATCATGTGAAGAGTGTAGTGTATTGCAAATACAGTATGTATTTATATATATATAATAATATATAAATATATATAAATAAATAT
>NW_007596734.1:0-413 GCF_000523025.1 Cynoglossus semilaevis | reverse complement strand
CTTCAATGGTCTGCTTTGAATTCTCTATATTTATTTATTTTTTAGTACAGCTCTGACTGGCAGTGGATTGTCTCTCCTTTAAAAGCCTGGCTGTGTCCCACTGACCTCTCCATGTCTGGAATTACCATCTGGTTGGACTGTGTCTCATCACAACAATTTTAAATACAGCCTCGATGAATAAAAGTCCAGGGAAATGTGTACCAGAAACGTCAATGGTTTGATGAATAATGTTACTACTGTCCAAGACATCATTTGATCTGTCAAAATATCACCAGATCTCATTAGAGACCTGTGGCCAATCACATTAAACCAGAGGTGTCAAATTCATTTTGGGCCAGACCAGTACAATCATTACATAATTGCGTGTTTTTCTCCCTTAGTTTCCATGCAAATAAGTAGAAGTATATTAGAAA
>NW_007596733.1:0-413 GCF_000523025.1 Cynoglossus semilaevis | reverse complement strand
AAGGGGAACTGTATTGCTGATGTGTCAGGACACAGATAGGGTATGTCTCTGAATCTGATTTTTCACCAGTCCTTGATTCTGTCGCTCTATCTCCTTTAGTTCAGGTACTTGACTAACCCGGTGCTTCCTGACTGCATTATCCTTTGACTGTTTGCTGTCATCTGGTGGGCAGATTAGGAAACTCAGGAGTCAGATCTTCAATTGAGCTAGTTGTCTCCTCCAGCATCTGTTCTCCTTATGCTGTGCTCTTGGCCCTGGTGCACTGCCGTGGCTGATGTGTTTTGTGGCTCTGGAGATCTACTCGACTTGTGGAGGACAGGCTGTGGTTTATAAAACCACTAAATACAAACCTTAATTGTGCTGCAACAGCGGAACCTCGAGATACGAGCCCGCGCCGCCTCACTCGTTCACTT
>NW_007596732.1:0-413 GCF_000523025.1 Cynoglossus semilaevis | reverse complement strand
TCCCCACGATGTGATAACACCAGTACACACACTCTCGCAAACTCAAACCCAGAGTCACGTCATGCCGGTGCCTGTGGTTGGGTTTTGCCGTCAACCATCCGTTATCTTCCCGCCCTCAGACACAAACCACAGATCTGACACCATGTCAAATGCAGGATTACTGACAGATGAGCCTGGTGTTGGAAATCGTGATATGATCACATCTGACTCAAACGTGAACAATGCAGTGGGCTGTGAAGTGTTTGAAGAGAACATAAATGACTAACCGTTGCTCATCCACGACACCTGCTCTTGTCTGTTGTACTATTTCACGCTTGAAAACCAACGGCCGGACAACTGACAAAACCGTGGCCGACAAAGCGTTGCATTGTTTAACATTGTTGATGTCTAATTTTGGCGATGCAATTTTTGAG
>NW_007596731.1:0-413 GCF_000523025.1 Cynoglossus semilaevis | reverse complement strand
AACCGCAATACAGAGAGGCAACACTGCATTATCAAGAGAAGGAAAAATAACTTTACTGTCACAGTCCCTGCTCTCATTGTAAAAACTCATATAAAAGAACATTTTGACTAAAGTCCAAGTGACAATAAAAAGTCTGATTCTTTATGGATTACACAATGTGCTCCTCTATCAGAAAAGACAAAAAATACACAGTTCTATGACTAAATCGTTATTTGTATCTTTTTTTAAAAAAAATCTGGTTTACTGGTTGTTAAACAGTGTTACATGTCATTTGGTGCCAGCAAATTAAATTCCAATGACAACAGCATTTATAAAATGTAACTAGGGCTATGTATTTTTAAATTGTGTAAGTACATTTTTACAGGGACAAACTAATTATTAATATTCGAGTCAACGACCAAACATGAAAAAGA
>NW_007596730.1:0-413 GCF_000523025.1 Cynoglossus semilaevis | reverse complement strand
AGCCCTGTCTCTAATAAGATTAGACCTTTTGTTCAGCAGCTGTAGTTTAAAGATTTCATAGCCGCAGGCTAAATATAAATGATATATGATGTATATGATTCTAAAGTTCAGATTCACGTCTTCTGCAGAACGACTGTAGAAATAAAGTCACGTGTTTGAAATGTGACTGAGCCAATAAGAAAGTAAGAGTCTGACACGGAGGCAGACAGACAGGCAGACCCCGGCTCTGGTTTCTGGCCTGTGTACTGTATATTCCAGTGGAGGTTGCACATTCCTAAGGCAGGACCACATGACTTCAGAGATGGGGGGTGTGTTACAGTGGGAGCAACCATTGTTGGTCTGAATTCTCCCAAAGATCAGACATGAAGGGTGTAGACAAACACGGCAGGAAACAGAATAAACATCGCTTTTTT
>NW_007596729.1:0-413 GCF_000523025.1 Cynoglossus semilaevis | reverse complement strand
TTGACGGAGTGTAAAATATCTGTTATTTTTGGAAAACTTTCAGAATTGTATCTGTGTGTGCTTCATCCTAAATTTATAGAGAGAAAAAAAGAAAATCTGTTTTTACTGTTTAAGAAATACATTTCTAAAGTGTAAGCACGAAAGCAATAAACATTCTTGATTCTACTTAAGGTACACACTATGTACACTCTTACATAATTTGCGGCAGCCACTTGTTCAGAATAATCGTGAGTTGCATTTTGAAGCCTAAGACTGTATTAAATTCAATTTAATTTTGATTTTTGCGAATTTGATTTTGACCCCATTAAATCACCAAAAAGGCTAAATAAATATTAAAAATCACTTGCATGTGTGTATTTCTATCTCTCCAAAGGCTAAACTGGCATGTCTATTCTGGTAGTGGTGATGGCAGG
>NW_007596728.1:0-413 GCF_000523025.1 Cynoglossus semilaevis | reverse complement strand
AAGTGTCAAGAATTTGTTTTGATTCTGATTTGCCTTTTAACAGCATTACACGTAATTCACAAGAAGAGAGTTTATGCAGCAAAGATGCTGGAATCACAAAATCTACAAAGTTCCAAATCTAAGTGAGTACACAGACAATATACACATAACATGCTGCATGTGGATTTTCTTTTGTGTGTGTATGCATTCAGTGGAGCAGACTGGAAATGTTGCACTTCATCCATTATCTCTTTTGCAGTCGCTCCACCATATTTGTGCGACTGCACACAAACAACCATGACAAGCTGAGCTACCAGCCCGGTGACCATCTGGGCATCTTCCCCGGCAACAACGAGGACCTGGTTATGAATCTCATAGACAAATTGGAGGATGCTCCACCTGTCAATCAGATAATCAAAGTTGAGTTCCTGGAG
>NW_007596727.1:0-413 GCF_000523025.1 Cynoglossus semilaevis | reverse complement strand
AAACACCCCGGTGTCCTGCTGCCGTGTGTTTGTGAGTTGTTATGGTTTCACGCAGCGCCATCTTTTGGTGGAAGTACGCTGCTCCCGTGGTAGATGTGTTAGTGTGTGACACCGGTGGATGAAGTGACCTCCCCGTGTCCTCCCTGGCTCCTGGCCCCAGGGCTCCTCTGTCCTCGCTCCTCTTCCCTGGACACAGCAAAGAGGAGGATGCTCGTGGTCTCAAACCTAAACCCCTGAATCAGTCACTTCCTACAACAAACAGCTCTCCATCGCAGGTCCTGTCAGCTCAACATTTTTAAATATAGACTCAACAACTCTTCATTCCTTTGGAGGAAGTGGTGGAAAAAAACAGTCCTCTGAGAAAGAGAGTTTAAACCTATGGTGATTTGCTAATTTTAACAACACATATTTAA
>NW_007596726.1:0-413 GCF_000523025.1 Cynoglossus semilaevis | reverse complement strand
GTCAAAAAAACTAAACAAAACCAGAACTAAAAGTCATTGTGGAAAACTGGGATTAGTCCATTTGACCTGTGCAGAAAACAGATCTCTTTGGATTTTGATGGCAGTTCGGTGATTAGTGGTGGGTTGAAGGTGACACCGACCGCGTGCTTTAGAGCCTCGTCTTTATTCTTCGCCGCATCCCGAAATTACCTCGCCACGACACTCAGCGAGACAGAGGTGCATTTGCATTAGCAAAGGCAACGGCACTCGCACACTGGCACACACCCTGTTCATCAACAGATCACTGTGCTGGTAGCTTACATAAGGGAGAGAGTGGGAGGCTGAGAGCTATTTCAGGAGCAGAAAAGACGCCGGAGTGCAAGTGTGTGCATGGTCGAAGCACACATATGGATCGGAACGGTCTTCTCTGTGTG
>NW_007596725.1:0-413 GCF_000523025.1 Cynoglossus semilaevis | reverse complement strand
ATAACCAGTTGATAACCAGTTGATAACATGATGCTGTAACCTGAGCCGATCCGTCTGTTTGGACCAGTACTTCTCACTGGTCCAAACAGTGACTCATTAGTTGGCAGGTAGACACCTGGCTGTGTATCACACACACGCTCACACACGCCCTCTGTGGGTGGTCCCCTGCAGAACAACATTCTTATTATGATTCATTTGGACGTTAAATAACTGTAATTTGAAGGAACTCTGTGGAAAAGTAAATATATATGAATATAATGACATATAAACACCGACTGTAGTCAGAAACACTGACGAGGACGACTGTGAACTGAGCTAGTGAGGTTAGCTGGTCAACAGTCAAGCTAACTGACCACGACAACGGGAACCATGGGGTTGACTGAGGAGACAGGACGGAACACCGGACGGAACAC
>NW_007596724.1:0-413 GCF_000523025.1 Cynoglossus semilaevis | reverse complement strand
AAAACATTCAATATGACAATATTATAGCATGAATAAACATTGGCCTGTAATTGTTCCAGCTATTATGAATGTGTATTATCATACCACACAGTAATAGTACAGCTGAAGTACTCTCCTCCAGGGAGCTGAGGTCCTGCTTTGTTTACTGCATCTTCTTTAGTGTCAACATCATTATTTGAGTTGCTCTCCTGCTATATCTTTGCTCTATTTTTTTTCTATTTAAGCAAATGTTTGTATCCTTTAACTTGCAAAAGATAAGAGAAGAAAAACAGGCAGAGGACAGCATCCTGACAGGAACAGATCCATCTATACTTTACTGCATTCCCTGACATTTTTTTTTGTACATTTGCAGTACTGTAAAGAGTAATATTGCGCTTTGTTTACAAATGTGACTTTAACAAATTATTCTATTC
>NW_007596723.1:0-413 GCF_000523025.1 Cynoglossus semilaevis | reverse complement strand
AACGTGTGAGTTTTGCTGTGGGAATGATTGTTCCGAGTCATGAGAGCTTGGTGAGAACAGTGGAGTGGTGGCTGAGGCGTAGGTGGTGCATGATGCTCATTCATTATTCATAATGACGAGTGGGCAGAGCATGAGTGGCAGTGACTGAAAGAAACTCTCACTGAAGTGTATCAACTCTTCCAGGGACCTACAGCTGATATTTGAACGACTGCAGCACCGACTGTTTCACCGCGCACGCAACACTGATTTTTATTGGAAAAAGTCGAGGTAAACAACGCTGTGGTGGGTACTGTTGGGATGGAGAGGAGAGAGTCCTGATTTAACTCAACATGACAGAGGTGAGAACAAACTTTTGGTTCCGATCAGACTCACTCGTAGCAGTAAAACAACAAACACTTTCTGTAAATTAGTCT
>NW_007596722.1:0-413 GCF_000523025.1 Cynoglossus semilaevis | reverse complement strand
CCCCCCTCAACCACACACACACATTCCACCGACACATTTTTCTGCTGTAAAATCAAAAGATGTAATGAAAATGAGTCTGATGGTTTAAATAGTTTATGAATGTTTTTTGTTTGTATGAGGGGGTGGATAAGTTTCATCGTTTCCTTCCAGTTATTGTTATTAAACTGTCCTTCCACTCGTGGGATTATCTCTTCTATTACTGTCTCTGTGTGCACTCTGTTGCTATGTACAGTAAAATATGTACAGTACGGGTAGTGTTATAGCGAAAGAAATAATAAGTGAAGAGGTTTGTACTCTTGAGTCTCTCTTAATAGACACTACTTCAAGTTCCTTACTACTTGCAATATTTTTAAGGACCGTACACCTGTATATGTCACTATTATCAAGTGTTAATATTTAGCTATTTAGGAAAT
>NW_007596721.1:0-413 GCF_000523025.1 Cynoglossus semilaevis | reverse complement strand
TTATTGTTCAGAAAGTGCCTCGCATCGCAAACAACCACATTTATGAGTGTGACCTCGTTTTGCAGTTTGAGGTCAGAAACATCTACTGGAGTTACAGCACATGTCAGTCATGAGATACTTCAGTATCTGTGTGATCGGAGCTGTGAACAGCAATAACGTTAACGCAGACAAACACAGCTGCCCTGTTGTAAAGTTATAGCTCTTCTTTACTGAATCTTTTCATGTGATTGCAGCCTCGACAGTGGATGCGACTCGCAACAATTTTTTTTTAATGTCTCCATTTGAAATCCATACTTTAGACCTTTGATCTTGCCTTAAAATACTTATATTATTACATTAAACACCGAATCATAGTATCTCTTATTGATTATGACTTATTCATGACATTCTTATGACATATTTTGTCACACTAT
>NW_007596720.1:0-413 GCF_000523025.1 Cynoglossus semilaevis | reverse complement strand
TTTTTTTTTATTTTATTGTTTCCATGTCACTGTGCATGGACTCCACCTTCACAGACCGTCGGTGCCGACGTGTTGTCGTGTTAGTCTTTAGCTCCGAGTCCTGTCTTTGTGTCTTGACACGGATCCGTGACACGAGCAGAGTCTGTTGCTCTGCATTATGGTCAGTGTAACTCAATTCCTCGGGTCGAGCGAGGGAAAAATAATTCAATCGCGTCGCTCAGATAAAGATCCCTGGAGTCGGACGCAGAGATCGTCCGGCCCTGGACCCAGCAGGTTAGCACGTACCGGCTACGATCAGACGGTCGCTGCACCGACTCAGACCCTGACCCTGTTGAACCAGGTCAATACAGGAGATCAGCTTAGTCTGTCAAGACTGACATCAGGACCAGGACCAGGGGTCAGGACCAGGGGTC
>NW_007596719.1:0-413 GCF_000523025.1 Cynoglossus semilaevis | reverse complement strand
TGAGCTCGCCCTCTAGTGGGAGATGTTTGCGACTAACTAACCGTGTTTCCACAGGGAGATCGGCAGCACCAACAAAATCCTGCTGCCGTGGCTGTTTGCACAGAAGGGGAAGTACAATAATATGTGCTGCCCCCTGGAGGCCATTCAACCATCGCCCACACAGGTGTGTAGTGTGTTCAAAGGTCGACCGTCCGTTCACAGAGACGCACCAATCACGTGTCCTCTCTGTCCCCGGTAGACGGCCTACAGAAACAAGTGCGAGTTCCTCATCTCGATGGGAGCAGACGGTCGCGACAAGACCATCGGTTTTCGTCTGGGGAAGTACAAAGGAGGCTCGTGCGCGGTAGTGGGCCCGGCCGACACGTGTCATGTGTCCGACCAGGCCAAGAACGTAGTCGGCAGCTTCCAGACGT
>NW_007596718.1:0-413 GCF_000523025.1 Cynoglossus semilaevis | reverse complement strand
TCTACGTCTACTTTTCAACAATTAATAGTTGCCCTAGCTATCTATCCATCCATCCATCCATCCATTTCATAGCTGTGAAGCCTAAATTTTGCACTCAGACGTGATTTCAAATTTAAGATGATTCAGTGAAAGAAAAACTTTTCCTGCAGCGTGTAAATGACAACATACGTATGTATCGACTGTGTATTGGAGGTATGATAATTGGATGGATTGTAGAATTATTGGATAAATAGTGCAAGTTATTCTCCATATATTTTAGAATGGATTAAAAAATTTACATTAAAAAAAATGTAAATTTTTACGGCACAAATATTCAGATTTAAATCAGCTGTCAAAGACTGGAGGACCCGTATCAGCCATTACTGTCGACCGGTAATACCACGCCATAAAATGTTCAAAATAAAACATCTTTT
>NW_007596717.1:0-413 GCF_000523025.1 Cynoglossus semilaevis | reverse complement strand
ACGTAGCATGGTCTCACCTTCAGTTATTGCTCCCTTGAGTAAGGTCTCCCCCTGCTGGAGGTCCGAGGCATCTCCTCGAAGCAGAAGTCTTGAACGAGAGGCTGTAAACTCCAAACCTGCCACAGACTCTGCCATGTCTGCAAAAATCTGCAGCTTCTCAGTGAGAGCTTGCACGATCACCGCGTCCCTCTGACCCAACCGCTCTACACATGAGAAACATGGAACAAAATACAGTAAGGAAACACCAAGAGAAAGTACTGAAAGTACAGAACTGGTCAAAGGACTTCATTTTGTATCTGTAAAGCAGGAACCTCCACATAAAAATTAATGTTTAGACATAAATATGTAAAATAAAATTATTTGCATCCACATAAAAGTTTAAAAAGCTGTGCAAGAAAATATTAAAACGATGT
>NW_007596716.1:0-413 GCF_000523025.1 Cynoglossus semilaevis | reverse complement strand
ACACACACACACACACACACAATGCCTGATTCACAGAGAAAGAGGGATTTAGGAATTAAGCTGAGGATTTCAGAACAAATATAATACCAACTCCGAAGAAGCCCCTGAAAACCTCAGAGTGAGTAAGACCTTAAGTGAATGAATAAATGTTTAAGGATGCAATTATGTTGACATCTTTCACCGCCAATACTGTTGCTACGACTCTCCTTTGTAAGCCTGGATTAGTGGATTCGTACTGTTGGTGTAACATTTCTTCCACTGTTGAAGAAAACTGCATTAATCCCCAGGCAGGGAGATGAGTTTAAAGCAGTACAGATTAATCTACAGTTGGCAGCGAGCACTAGAGTTACAGTTGTTAAATAAACAATTAGGGAGACTCTGTCGATGAGCCATCTGACCGCTTGGTTTTACAG
>NW_007596715.1:0-413 GCF_000523025.1 Cynoglossus semilaevis | reverse complement strand
CCCCACATGAAAAACTAGGACTGATGGGTGTATTGCTTAACATGCCTTTTTTCCTACCACTGCACTGTATCTGAAGAAAATCTCGAATTATTTGTTTCCTGCCAAAACTAGAAGTAAAAAGTAAAAGTCATTTCTTGACTAACATCTTTCCCACAACCACGGGAGGTGTCTCGTGCAGGCGTTGACAGCCAATATATAAATAACTCCTCCTTGTTGTAAGTGGTCGGTGATGATCTCGGGTGGGAGCAGACTGAGTACAGGGAGCAGACTCAGAGATCACACAAGCTCATCTCATCAATGCGAGTCTATGTAGAGATTTTATCTTGGTGTGAATCACTCTGTCATGAGGCCAAACGGCGGAGACAAAGGTTTACCTCTGGATTACTCTGGACCAACAGGCTGAGAGACAGCTT
>NW_007596714.1:0-413 GCF_000523025.1 Cynoglossus semilaevis | reverse complement strand
TTCTGGATAGCAGAGAAACTGCTCACCCACTTTCACTGCAAATGGTTAGGGTCAAACAACGGAGCTGAGCTCTGAAAACAGCTGGATCTCTGCTCTGTTTCATAGATTTCTTTTGCTCTTCTTCACCTTGTGTTACAGGTTTCCCGTCTGAAGAAGGAGCTGCTGTTGTGCGGCGAGGAGCGAGACAGCGCTCAGCTGGAGAGAGACCTCTTCACCAACCGTCTCAAACACCTGGAGAGTGAAATAGAGACGGAGAAGAACAACCACACAGATCGCTCCAGGGAGATCCGGGTCCTGGAGGTGAGGTCACATGGTCAGAGGTCATGAATTAAAGTGAATGGAACAGTGTCATGTGAAAGCACTGAATCTCTCATTTGCTGTGTTTTAATTTTACTCCTGTCTGGGTTTTTTTT
>NW_007596713.1:0-413 GCF_000523025.1 Cynoglossus semilaevis | reverse complement strand
CGCCTTTGGCATGAACTGACATGGAAAAGCACAGTCATGGTGATATTTCCATCGCTAATAAGTGATGAAAGGCTTGATTATCATTTTTACGCGTCCATTAGCCGCTCTGTGTCTGATTGTAGCCGGAGGTTTGTTTGGACACACAGGAGAGCTGCTAATAGGCTAAAATGAACATGTAGAGCAAAGACGGCGACCGGGGGAAGTATTAAAGTACTAATGACTTTAAAAATAAACCAAACAGCAACAGGCAGTGATGTGAGACTGTACGTATTACAGTTTGCTTCAAGTATCAACCCTGTCCTGTCATTTTGTGACAATCGTCAAGTGTTTAACAGTAAAACTAGCCATCAGCTGATGTAGCAAATTTGAGTTGTTTTCCTCCACAGTCAGCACTGATGCTCTGTTTGTTTCCA
>NW_007596712.1:0-413 GCF_000523025.1 Cynoglossus semilaevis | reverse complement strand
GTTACATCAATTAGCGGCCGCGGCGAACATCTCATCAACATCGCGACTTCGCCTTCTTTGAGAAAAGAGCTCTGTTTTTGGGCTTCCTGTAATTAACTCCTGGCGTGTTTCCTGCTGGTGCCGGAGCAAACCCCCGACTGGAGTCGTGGGTTTATATGAGGACGTGGTGGAGTCATGCCTCGTCTCAGTTCATTATTTTATTTTTTATTTTTTTAAAGCCTTATCTCCGCCCCTGTGTCCTGAACCTAAATGGAAATGTGGACCAGGAGCTTCAGCTTCATTGATTCAGTCCAACATGGCGGTTAATTCACACCTAATTACCAGCAGGGCCTTATTTCAACTCTGCGTCATCATTCATGCTTCATGCACAAAACTCCCGGCGATAAACGACGAAAAGGAAAAAAAAAAAAAAA
>NW_007596711.1:0-413 GCF_000523025.1 Cynoglossus semilaevis | reverse complement strand
AAAAAGTAACAATTAGTAAGAATTCACACCAGGACTTAAAATCCTCAAAACCTGTAGCTATGTGTTGCTATATTTAGCTATAATTTCTTAATTTGTTTTTTTTAACATTTTCTGAAAATGTCAGACAAAATAAATTATGAAAAATTATTTTTTTATACAAAATAGTTTAATATTTTTGCATTAAAAGGTTAGGTTTCACGGCAAGATTCACATGTGATGGCTCCGTAACTGACCAAGAAAAAACATTAGCATGTTATTAGCTAAAAGAGGTTATTATTAGCTATGCTATTAGCAAGGGGATATAAAGGTTAGTAGCCTAAACTAACTACTAAGTTGAAACTCAAATAGAGCAATTATGATAATATTTTAAATGTCACTCCTTAATTCTAATTGGTTGAAATATAAACAATACA
>NW_007596710.1:0-414 GCF_000523025.1 Cynoglossus semilaevis | reverse complement strand
ATGGTACTGCACTCTGTTGTCTGTGTGCAGGCCAAGCTAGTTAACACTGTCAACCGACAACCAGCTATATGTCAACAATGACTGGCAGAAATATAGGTTAAATATATCTCAGCTAAATATAGCAGAAATAATATATACATTTTTCCAAAAAGTTGACACGATTTTAGGACAGCCCAAAAAGTTTAGCTCGGAAGGAGCACAGAAAGTCACCCAAAAGATCCAACATTAACAAAATGCTAACTCAAAACTAGCTCCAAAAATATTTCTAAAAGAAAAGAAAATAGAAAAAATCAGTAGTTTGATGAAATAAGTGACAAAATTAGGATAAAGAGAAAAAACAACTCTCCAAGAAGTCGCTTAAAGATCAGCAAAAATATTTAGTAAAAGTTTACATTTTGGTTAAAAAAAAAGCTC
>NW_007596709.1:0-414 GCF_000523025.1 Cynoglossus semilaevis | reverse complement strand
AAATATTCCCAGATGTTGCATGTTTCATCACTACACTTGCTCCAGCTTCTCACAATTGTCTGGTCCTCCTTCTCCACGCTTCGTTTTTTGGTGATAAAACTGATTTAGTGTGTCTTCCACTGTTCACAAATGACCTGCAAGTGACATTGAAGAGTTAAATGTGTGATGACAGGCACATTAAAGAGAGCCAGGCTGCTGAAATGGAGTGGGGCCTAGTATTTATGACTCATTACAAAACACTGCTATGGGGGCCTGTTTGTAGTATTGGGCAATTTGGCCAGATCCTTGATCATTTGGAGCCTGGTGGCACATGACTGAGTCTGTACTGAAGAGGGAACATTGGTAGTGGGGAAGGGTCGGTGTAGTTGATGCAAAGAATTATGTTAAATATTTAACTTCTCCTGAATGGATAAC
>NW_007596708.1:0-414 GCF_000523025.1 Cynoglossus semilaevis | reverse complement strand
CTCACTCAACCACATATGGCCCCTCCAGCAGGGTTCTCGGGCAGACGACCAGCTCCCAGTGGTTCCCGTGGCACTACATCGCCAAATGCACCAAAAGGGAATTACATGGTCATCTGCCTCCGAAAACCACTGATAGAGATAAGCTATGCTTGGCAAAGTACAGAAAAGGGCTCACGGGAGTGTTTACCGAGCATCTACACAACCTTTACGTTTTATCCGATCTGAGAACCAGAATATTGCACTTGCAGAGATGGGAAGCGTAGCTTAGAGAGTACCCTTGAGTTTACGGTCTGTCATAATATAAGACCAAAGATGCAATGATATAGCATAGACTGTTGAACAGGGTACGCGCTGTTGCTCTCATACCAATAAAGTGTATTGTATACGTAAGAGAGAGATAGGATATACAAAGTG
>NW_007596707.1:0-414 GCF_000523025.1 Cynoglossus semilaevis | reverse complement strand
ACACACACACAAGAGTTCAGCTAGTCAGAAAATAGACGACCAAGTGTTTTCTGTCTTGTGTGTGGCCCACTTATCAGCCGGTATGCAGTACGGCGTTCTGCTTACACAGCCCTATTGGCTGATTCATATCACAGAACCAGTGTTGAGATAATGGCAGAGAGTGAATCAAAGAGAATAGCAAAGGCTGGTGTTTGTGAAGTGAATGGTAAACCACAGGCACGGAGCTGAAGCCTTAGAAAATCTGAGCACCAGCCAATTAAAAGTTTATATCCAATTCCAGTCAAGTTAACTTAGTTCTGGTATGTATGAGGTGAGTGAGACATGTATAAATGTCAGTGGGACATTCTGAGCACCTGTGTGTATTTGTACTGAAAAACACGCTGAAGTTAATTTGTGGGAACAGGCAACTACCAG
>NW_007596706.1:0-414 GCF_000523025.1 Cynoglossus semilaevis | reverse complement strand
TGTGTGTGTGTGTTTGTGGCCACTTATATGATATTAAATCCAAACTATGAGCTAGAAAAAGTCAAATGCATGAAACTGTTTTTGTCATAAAACCAGCACGCCACAGTCCATAAATAAAACCTTAGTCTCTGTCCACTTGATCCAGCAACATTAGAGACAACTGTCTCCACTCCACTGGTCTCAGCCTTTTTGGTAAACTGTAGGAAACCCAGCTGCAGGGAGGTTTCTGCTGCTCAGCAGTTCTATTTCACAGGCAGCGGACTGAAACCCATCAGTCTCTCCACCAGTCGAGGTCAAGGATTTCTGCTGGTCACTCACATTGTTTAGGCCTGATTGACTGAAAGAGAACAGAAGGTACCAGGTTTCTGAGTGCATGATGTTTTAGTTTGTCAGACATATACGTTCTTATTGCCT
>NW_007596705.1:0-414 GCF_000523025.1 Cynoglossus semilaevis | reverse complement strand
GGAGGAGGAGGAGGAGGAAGTGTGACATGTCACTGAAACCTGTAATGTAATCAGCAACGACAAGCTGCAGAAAAATGAGATATTTTGACACGCTGCGGCCAGGGGATTTACACATAGATTTAAGTATATATTTACTTGGCCAAGAAGGACATAGCGGCAGTGTTGGCGATGTTCACCACTCTGGAAATGTGTGGGATCTTGGAGCTGGTCTGTAAGGTCCCTGCATCACCTCGGCCTGGATTTGCATCACCGCCAGCCTGTTATTGACATGAGATTGCACTTCAGTCCTGAATATACGCTGTAACTTACTTTTCTTCCTTAGTTTTTTTTTTCCTTTTTCTCCGTAGGTCATTTAGCACTGGGTCGCAGTGGGAGGCAGTGAAAAGTTGTACCTCAGTTTTACTAATTTACTTC
>NW_007596704.1:0-414 GCF_000523025.1 Cynoglossus semilaevis | reverse complement strand
ACACTGATTTGACACAGTTCTTGCTGTACCTTGAGCAACCTTGATGGTTTAGGTTTGGGGTGAGAAATCCAAGAACTGTTGCTCGGGCTAGCGAGAGTTCCACCACTGAGCTACCACTGTCCTCATATACACAAGACACTTAGACACATTAGTAGTATTATTTGTTAACACACCTCGCTCAGTCGTGCTGGTGACCAACATGTGTTTGACGTTGTCCAGGTGGCCGTCATTGACCTCTGGCTTTATGCCAAGGATGTGACACATCAGAGAGTAGATGTTTACTGTCTCAAATGGTCCAACCTCCAGGTTTTTGTGAAAGGACGGACCTACTGCCCTGAAGAAAGGCTTCATGTCCATCTCTTGGTTGTCGAAGCCATGCTCACCGTTATGGAATTGGACGGGAAAATACTACAA
>NW_007596703.1:0-414 GCF_000523025.1 Cynoglossus semilaevis | reverse complement strand
TTGTGAGCTGTTGAGTCTTGATTAAACATATTAAGTCAGTTAAAGTCTTGAAAGACAGCCACTAAAATCTAAATCTCTATTTTTCACTACTTGTGATTTTTATTTTAAATGTTGCTTTATTTAAATATTTCTTCCCTCTTTTTCTTTCAGGTAATGGGCGGTAACCTCCTTCCTGAGGCTGTCACATGGTTCCTAACCAGCGTCCTCAGAGGTCTTCAGATTCACGGGCAGCATGAAGTCTGCTACATCGCCCTCTCACAACTGGCCATGCTCATCTATGAAAACCTGGTGAGGATAAATGCAAATATTTTACTTCAATGGCACAATTTTTTGGTGGGTATACTGTAAAAACAAATAAAACCCTGTTGTTTTTTTTCTTCTTCTTGTGATGTAGTGGTAGGGTTCTTGTCTACT
>NW_007596702.1:0-414 GCF_000523025.1 Cynoglossus semilaevis | reverse complement strand
GTGTGTGTGTGTGTGTGTCTGTCAGCTCCCACACACTCGGCCATTATTTATCAAAGCTGTTTGATTTTGTTTTTTCCTCTGATGCTGAGAAACAAACAGCAACAAAACACAACACTGTTCTGGTTATTATGGAGGAGAGAGACAGGAAGTGGTCGTTGGATACAGAGGAAGTTGTTGACGTGTGTTTGGTTGTTTATGGTAAAGTGAGTTTTTACCTGGTTCTTTGTCCAAACCTCTGTTTTATTCCTGATCTTCTGGTTTTGCTCCTTCTTCTTATTTCTCTCTTCTTTCAGTTCTCGTTCTCATTCATCCTTTTTTTATTTTATTTTACTTCCTCTCATTGTTTCTACTTTCTCACTGTCCAGATCTTTAACTTCTTCTTTTTCTTCTACTTTATTTCTAACTCTTTTATTT
>NW_007596701.1:0-414 GCF_000523025.1 Cynoglossus semilaevis | reverse complement strand
TTCGTTCAGGGCAATCGTCCAGTGTGAGGAGAAACTCACCATCTCTGCCTCCTGGTCCAAGGACGAGGACATCAGTCGTCTGCTCCAGTCCCTCCCTAACTGGGCCAACATGGCTCAGCCCAGACAGACTCGACAGAAGAGAGAGGACGAGGAAGACTTCACCAGGTACTGGCCAAGATCCATTTGAATCTTGTCCATGAAAGTGGACATAGGTTTAGGACACGGCTGATTAATGTGGACGAACAGTCTTCACCTCCTTCATTCACATATGACAGAACCATCTCCTGTTTGTGATGAGGCGCTCATCAAAGAAAAGGCAATTGCTCGTTTTAGCGTCCCTTATCTGCAGGAAGTGAGGAAACAAGTAAAGAACAAAACAGAAAAATATAAAGAGAAAGCTGTTAGAGGCAGGAA
>NW_007596700.1:0-414 GCF_000523025.1 Cynoglossus semilaevis | reverse complement strand
GTCACCTGGACTCTGACTTGAAACACTGAGGGTTCAACTTGAGTGACTTGGACCTAAAACCATTGGTACTTGGACCAGTTCGAACCTCCATAAACTTGGACGTTAGACCTCGTAATCGACTTAATCTTTGGGCAGTGACTAAGATAAGACTAAAGCTCTAATCCCTCAGTTTGAAAATCAGATTTCACATTCTAATATTTTTTCCTCTACCTTGATACAAAAACACAGTGTACAGCTAAGTAACCTTCCTGTGTGTACCGTGTGTTTTCGCCATACAACAGAACCAGTTCACTAAAGAACAAACAAACACTTTCCTCTTCTCTCTCTCTCTGATACAGCTCTATATGGCAGGTGAAGTTAGGAAGGAGAACAATCTTGTCAAACTAAAATCAGATTTGCTCTACTTTCTGTTAC
>NW_007596699.1:0-414 GCF_000523025.1 Cynoglossus semilaevis | reverse complement strand
AACTGTGCAATATATGTTTTAAAACAAAAAAATCCATATCACTCTTCTCTTCTGTTAATTGAGCCGTACAGCTGTGACGATTGTTGTTTATCGTGACTAATCGTGATTATTCAAGGTACCTAAATATACAGAAAACTCTTCTCTGTATATTACTGGGACAGAGAGATGAATCACAGCAGTCCATCGACTGCTGTGATTTTCACACCTGTTTTTGTGACTTGTACAAATGATGGAAATATTAACAAGAAAATATTACAAGGAAAATATGACGTAAAAGGATGACTCAAATCTACCACAGATATGACATAACTGTGCACATTTTAGTAGAGCTGGTGAGCTTCAGTCATTTCGGTGCATCTTAATGTTGGTCTGTAGAACATGAGCTGCTTTGAAAACATCAGTGAAGCCGTTGTC
>NW_007596698.1:0-414 GCF_000523025.1 Cynoglossus semilaevis | reverse complement strand
ACATAAACTTAGAATTAACTTAAGTTATGTTACGTTAAGGTACGTTAGTTAACTTAAGTTAGTTTGGTTTTTTTTTTTTTAGAATTTTTTTGTTTGTTTTTTTTTTAATTTGTGTTCTGCCTTTAACGGGCACCATGCTCATATTTATCGACAATTTCATGCTTTATTTCCATGGTCATCATAGTCATCAAGTGATGCTTACGGAAGTCACCGAACACGTGACGTGAACGAGTGAGGCGGCGTGGGCTGCTCCGAGTGCTCGGCCACCTAGCGTCGGTGTCTGTAAGCGTCCTCGTATCTCAAATCTTTTACTTGTATCTCGAAGCAAGATTTAGCTCAAAGACTTGCTCTTATCTCGAAATACTCTGTACTTGCATTAAAATCATGTTTTGTTTTTTCCATAATAAGTAAGTG
>NW_007596697.1:0-414 GCF_000523025.1 Cynoglossus semilaevis | reverse complement strand
AGCATTTTTTCTAATTGAGTGAAATAGCTTGCACTTTAAGATTTCTTCTTCTACGTTGTTTGGTTGCTAATTCTCTTCTTGTAAGTATTTTAGGATTAAAGTATTATATTTTACATATTTGTAATAAAGTACAGAACGTAATGAGGCAGTTTTGCACGATGTCTGAAGCTGAAGAAATAATCTGAAAATTATATTCTATAGAGCCATAGTTTGTAAACATTTTCAGAAAATATTTGGCTCCCCAGGTGGCGCTAATTTGGACTAACATGAAAATACAGTAGCACAAAACTAGCCGTTTCAGATCTCATTTGCACACACTCAAAGAGCAAGACGGAATATACAGTACAGCAGCAATATTTACGTACTACATCACTGTCCTGTAGTATTAGGAATCAGAGTACCTGCATATGAATA
>NW_007596696.1:0-414 GCF_000523025.1 Cynoglossus semilaevis | reverse complement strand
ACAAATGTCTTGTTCGCCAGCGATCTGGCATTTACCAGGCCAACTGTGGTAGGAGCCAGTGGGTCCGCGAGGTTGGTCGTTGGTGAAGGACGACACAAAGGCCGCAGGTTACGGTGATTCAAACACGGCAGCAGGAACTAGGGGAACAGGGGCCGAGGGGCTGGGGCCTCTTATCGGGGCCGATAGCCAGACAGCGTCGTCAACGCTTACGCAGAGGAAGTGGAGCCATGTTGCGGTAAAGGTGAGTCGGTATGCTCACCAGGTGCACGGCCAGAGTTCCACGCCCACCATGAACGAAATTTGCCCGATCTTCGGCAGGAGGTCGACGATCCAGCAGTGCTTGGTAATCATACACAAGCTAAGCGCATCAATCGACAAGAACTGCATAAATAATATTCATTTAATATCTGTTCT
>NW_007596695.1:0-414 GCF_000523025.1 Cynoglossus semilaevis | reverse complement strand
AATTGCTAAAACTAAAAGTCAGAATGGCAACAAAATATCTAACATGTAAACGTATCACCGGCTAAAATCGCTAGCTAAACATAACTATCCCATTTTCAGTATGTTTTAGTCAAAGTCAAACTTTTTAGACTCTTTCAGAAGACGATAAAGAGATTGTCCTCATAATCAAATAATTGACAACCCGTTCTTGAAGTATGACTAATCATTGGATTAGTCTCCTGGTGCCATGCGGCCCACATGCAAATTGGCCATATGTGGGGAAAACGGGCCACCTTTGAGGAACATGCCCTTATCGAGCCCGTTGTGCACCCATGTAGCTCAGGAACATGTGGAGCCACATGGGCATGTAAGCTGAGAGGACATCTAGACTAATGAAGTGGTGATCTCACCACGGGAGCTAAAAAAAAAAAAAAA
>NW_007596694.1:0-414 GCF_000523025.1 Cynoglossus semilaevis | reverse complement strand
GAGAGAGAGAGAGAGAGAGAATTAAAGTTTGATTCAGGGCGTGGACAACAGTCTTTGTCCTCCGTCTGTCTCGTCCGTCTCCACGCTCGCCGCCGTCGTCGTCCCTCTCTCCTCAGAGGTCAGCCGTAGGATGAAAGGATCTGTTGCTCCACTGAGGGTGAGGAATTACAGGGAGGGAGAGCAGAAAGGAGAAGTGAGGAGGTTTCTGTGTTGACCTTGTCCCGCTGCCAGACGGTGGGACGGCGATGGTGGTGATGCAAAGGATTCTGGGAGTGAGGGGGGAAAAAAAGAAGGGAAGAGGAGAGACGGCGTTTATTACTCAACTTTAAACACACGTAAATGACTTAAAGGACAAAAACAAAAGAACGGAGACATAAAAAAAGAAAAGTTCTTCTCTGTTTAGGTTTTTCAAAC
>NW_007596693.1:0-414 GCF_000523025.1 Cynoglossus semilaevis | reverse complement strand
AGAGACAGCGTGACAGAGTAAACGATGGGAATGCACAGGTGCTAAGAGTTGTGGGGCAGCAGTATTTGTAGGCTGCTCGGATAACAACCCAAAGGAGAAGCAAACCGAGAAGCACGGACGGAGACAGTGTGAGACTCACAAATGACAGAAAATCAGCGGTAAGACGCTTTCACGTCACTTTCAATTCATACATACAGTATTTCTTCTTCTCTTGTCACTTGGTGAAAATAGTACACCTAGACTTATAATCTAATACATGCAAAACAATCAGCGTTGCATTGGGTTGCCAAGTATGAACTAATATGTGTGCCCAAAATATGTGCATGGTACTTAAATACCATGTGAATATATCAATGATGTCAATGAAACCTTCACTTAATACTTTGCAAAGAACCTCCCAGCAGCTCATACCAT
>NW_007596692.1:0-414 GCF_000523025.1 Cynoglossus semilaevis | reverse complement strand
GTGTGTGTGTCTCTGTGTTCTGCTGAGGCTCCAGCATGAGTTGGAGGCCTTTTCATCGTGGCTGGTTTTGGACTGAAGACTCGTTGGTTGTTAGTTCCCTTTGTTGTCGCTGCTAATTCACTCCCGTGTTTTTTCTGGCTGCTTTTCCTCCGAAAAATTGGCCCGTTTCCTCCGCTCCACAGTCACGCACTGATGCGTGCAGCCACCTTCACATCTCTGCCTCCGCTCGGCGCCGGTGCGGTTGGAGTCGTGAACACACACTGCACCATTCCTCCTCCTTCACACCCTCGCTCCTGTTATCTTTCCACCTTCATCACCGAGAAGTTTTCACCTTTCCCATCATCCTCCCGCTCTCCTCCACCTGTTCCCCACCTGCGTCTTCTCCCCCTGTGTGGTCACCCCTCCGTTCTTTTC
>NW_007596691.1:0-414 GCF_000523025.1 Cynoglossus semilaevis | reverse complement strand
TAGTAGAAAACAGTACCTGACACTTATTTTTAGGTGATTTAGGCGAGAGACAACTGGCAAACCATCCACGACAAACACTTCTGCAATTATTATGTCTAGTACAGTTGAACTGAATAAATAAGAAGTTATTGTTACCAGTTAATGTGATACAAAACCAAATTGTACCTTTGTCTCACAACAAGGATAATAGATGGAGAAAATAAGGTACTTTGAATGTGTTTATGTAGAGGAATATATACACAGGTCGTTTACATACATCATACAAGTCATCTACATCTTTTATTGTCACAAAACCCCAATCGTTGGGGTATTAGTAGGAGGACGCTGTCAATCACTGGGAGAGAAAATACCTCTGGATGTTGGGATAACTGCCTAATAAGAATCAGGATTAGGAATAAGGTATTAACTTTTTAC
>NW_007596690.1:0-414 GCF_000523025.1 Cynoglossus semilaevis | reverse complement strand
TACTACAGTACTGTAGTACTACAGCGAGAGACCCCACCATTTCAGAAACCAAAGTACCAGTGGGTGACAAATGGTCCAGACCCTGGAGACCATCAACCACCTGGTCCACGGAGGAAAGTTCTAGAGAACGTATGGATGAACACAGAAACAGTTCCAGTACCTGAGCTCCTCAGGAACTCGGTCCAGCAGAACTGTTCGGCCACTTTGGTCTGGATCCCTATCAAAAACAGACAGGAACTCAATCAGTGACGTAGAACCGATGGTTCCTCAGATACTGGAGGGAACAGTTGTTGAAGCTAATGGAGTTAGCCGCGCTGGCTAACTGACTGTAAACAAGGAACAGGTGTCAGAAGTGTAACGGTCCAGGTTCACACCCAGTTCACTGAAGACTTGGACCAACGGTGTGAACGGTGT
>NW_007596689.1:0-414 GCF_000523025.1 Cynoglossus semilaevis | reverse complement strand
GCAGAGTCAGAATGATCCCTAACGACTTTTTCTCTCCGTCAAGCAGAGCCTCCTGTCCAAACCATCTCACAGATGAAAGTGGACAGCAACTCCTTCTACGATCCAGAATCCTCCAATCCTTTCGATGAACCGGACGAACCGGAAACAAACGCCTTCCAAGGAAACCCCTTCGACGAACCGGACCAAGACACAGACCCTCAGCCGGACCCTGAACCACCCAAACCCAGGCAGAAAAAGGGCGTTCGGCCCGTGGACATGAGCAAGTACCTGTACGCCGACACGTCTCGCAACGAGGACGAGGTTCTCGATGAGTAAGTCTGAGTAAAATTATTTATTTATTCTGGTTTTGACATTCCATTAAAGTAACGGACTAGTGTGCCATAATGGGGCCCCCCGCCCCTACTTTGGGAACCA
>NW_007596688.1:0-414 GCF_000523025.1 Cynoglossus semilaevis | reverse complement strand
AGAAGAACCAGAGTTCAGATTAAAGCTCATACCTCCACCCTGCTCTTCATATGGTTTTCTTAAGTTTGAAACACCACAGGGTTTCCATGTTTTAGGGGCCTATGCAGCATATTCATCATATGGTTATTTGTGCATGCAATTGTTGTAGAGATGGGTCAACATTGGAATTGCAGCCAGTTTTAGTGTCAACTTTGGGTACAGCACAGGAAGGTCAGCGTTTGAGGGATTGGAAAAACAACATTCCACATGATTTCTGTCAAACAATCTTGGCCTCCCTCCAAGGAGGAAAACAAAAACATCTGCGCCTCCCCTTCCCACAGACCCCGCACATACATTTACATACATACACTCTTGCATACACAACTACAAACCTGAAAATGTCCATTGTTGAAAAAAAACTTCTGCGAAAACAGA
>NW_007596687.1:0-414 GCF_000523025.1 Cynoglossus semilaevis | reverse complement strand
GTTTTTCTAGATCTGTGGCTATGGCGTGAGGGACGAGGAGTATACGTGTGTCCCGTGTCCACATGGGAAATACTCCAAAGGGAAGTACGAGATCTGCAGACGCCACAAAGACTGCGACGCCCTCTACAAGGCCACGGTGCGCGTGGCGGGGACGGCAGAGAGCGATGCGGAGTGCGGGCCGTGTCTACCAGGGTAAACAACAGACACAAACACACAAACATGGCCGTCTGTTGACGAGTGTGAATAAGAAATGGAAGTTTTTGGCTAAAATTAAATCGCTTTTTCTGACTCTTAAATTAGTCGGGTTATGGTTTAAAAATGTCTGTATCAGATGTTATTTACTAACAGTCCTAACCATTGTCTCTTTGTATTAGTTTGTCTCATTACATTAATGGATTTTTTTGCATAGAACAA
>NW_007596686.1:0-414 GCF_000523025.1 Cynoglossus semilaevis | reverse complement strand
ACAACAACAACAATAACAACAACAATATTATTGGTTCGATTCCGACCACATTCATCTGAATTATTTTTATTTTTTCTCTTTCTCTAAGTCTCTCTCACACAGAGCAGCATTCATCCAAGGGTCATAAAAATCCTGCCCATGTGTTTGACCCTGAGCCAGAGTTTGGACACGCCCGCGGCAGATCGGCGATCGCACTCGTCATCAGCTGACAAACCGTGGCCCCCGGCCCCAGGGGGAGAATGGGGAACTTATCTCGTACATTTTTTAACTTCGTTTTGTCTTCAATGATTTGACTGACGTAAAGTAGGGTTTCTAAACAGGAGGCTCACAGCCCTTATGGGGTCTTGGTGGTACTGCGGGAAAATTAAAAAATAAATTATTTTATTTATTTATATTTTATACAGTTCATGTACA
>NW_007596685.1:0-414 GCF_000523025.1 Cynoglossus semilaevis | reverse complement strand
AGCAGCAGCAGCAGCAGCAGCAGGTAGCATGGAGGATAAAAACAAGAAACAGGCCATTGATGTGTCTGTGACACTTAAAAAGAGCACAAAGTTCACCAGACACAATAAAGGGCCAAGGTGATACTTTGTTATAACTTAACAGCCACAGTGTGGTTACACAGACAGAGATACACATGCGCAAACACACATCTGAGGTCACATGATGCAGCAGTGAGGAATGCCATGTCGCCCAGAAAACTAAATTCCAGTGATGGGGGAAGGGAAATGAGTGTGTGTCTGTGTTTGTATGCCATGTATTGTGTTTTTCATTACCTCAGTATATTTGCTCTGATCTTTGTGAAATGTTAAAATCATCATTGCTGTTAAGCCTAAAAAACAGATCTAAACTCCATACACATTACTGCATTTCACAGT
>NW_007596684.1:0-414 GCF_000523025.1 Cynoglossus semilaevis | reverse complement strand
TGTGAGTAAAGGTGTTTTGATCACAGCAGTGAGTAGAAAAGCTGAATCAGGTGCTGGCAGACTGAAGTACAGTAACTCGGGGAGCTCCATAATAGCATAATGTACACTGCTGATAAATCTGCCAGCAGCATACACAGCATCACCACATGGTGGAGCTTCCACAGAGGCCGGGATTCAAAGTGTGCTCCAACTCTCTGTCGCCCTCCATCTTCTGTGGGACGCAGCTGTTTTACTGCGTGTATTGATCATGTGCGTTTATAAGGCCAAGAGGATCATTCCTGGGAGTGGTTCCTCACTTTTTCTGGCCCAAATGACCCCAGGCAAAATCAAGTAATTGAACTAAAATGCTCATTGTCATCAATCTCTGCCTACTGGGCTGCAACTGCTGCGACAGCTTGAGATGGAAAATGGAAA
>NW_007596683.1:0-414 GCF_000523025.1 Cynoglossus semilaevis | reverse complement strand
TTCTTATCCAAAGACGATGAATCGAATTTATACCGTATATTTGTTTGTACAAATCACTTAAATTTGTTTGTCCCATCTAATTAAACACAGAAGAAAGGGTCTAAAAAGGCAAGTCCAAACAACACAAGTAAGGTCCTAAGACCAACCACCTAATAGCGATACATAAATGACAAATCGAAACTTTAGACATTATTATTTTTGCCTTAATGTGGTGACTTAATTTGTGTATACTCGGGGTCCTTGGTTTATGATGTTTTTTAACCTACGGCATGTCGTGGTTTTGTCGCCATCTCCCATAAAGTTATTCAGAAAGTCTTGTTCCATCATTCCGACATATGGCTTAAAACTCGCCAACTAATTCGGATGGGAATTAGTTAGCAAGCAGAGCCGATGACTACGTCATCACATGGTGCT
>NW_007596682.1:0-414 GCF_000523025.1 Cynoglossus semilaevis | reverse complement strand
CTGGTGCCTTCAGATGCAGCGTCAACAAGTAGACGTCAAAATAACCACAGCGAGTGTCTTTGCTGTCGTGCTCCACCACACCTGCTGGTCCAGGGTTGGTACTGCTAGATCAGTGGATTGTGGAAAATTCCGTAGCTCTAAGAAAAACAGGAAGCAGCTAAGAAAAGGGTTGCGGAGCCGATCTTTCCATGTTTTCACCAAAAAGTCGGAGGCTTCCTCCGCCTGTTTCCCCGAGCAACAACAATGAGTGAGGCTTCCTGTGTGATTGTCCAGCGTACAGCGTGTGGAACGGTGACGCTTCAGGTCACGTGACATCATCATCAAACCCAGTCTTCTGACTCATAGTCTTTGTCGATGACGTTCAGGTATAAAATGTAGATGAAACAGGAAGTCGTGTGGAGCTGAATGACGATG
>NW_007596681.1:0-414 GCF_000523025.1 Cynoglossus semilaevis | reverse complement strand
AAGCCGAAAGAAAAAGAAGAAGAGTTGCATACTGTATATCAATGCCTATATGTCTTCCTCTGTTGCACAGGCGCTGCTTATTTACCTGTTTGTTGAACTTCTTCAAAAGTGTCAGGTGGTACAACTGGAGTCTTTGAAGGTAACTTCTTTTACAAATACTGCCACAGTACGAACTGTAAAACGAGTTTTTCACAAACTTTGTTTGCACTATTTTTTTTAGTATAGGGTGAGCTAAATCCTTGTGGCCATACAAATTATAGACTGAAAACCCAATTAAATTATTGGGACCATGTATCACATTAAACTGTAAAGGTCTGTTCATTGTTTGGTGACAGTAAAGCGAATAATATGTATCGTTGTGATTACCCAAGCTGAGAACACGCTAAAATTACGTAACACCGTGTTTTGTCTTTG
>NW_007596680.1:0-414 GCF_000523025.1 Cynoglossus semilaevis | reverse complement strand
AGGGACAAGGAGAAACTTGAGCTTTTATGGCGTGATGCTGTGGGTCTATTAATCAAGGTATTTTGTCCTGAGAAGACCAGCAGGAAAATCACCCATCAATGTTCTGTAAGGTCAGCTCTTCAACCTGATTAACCCTTGACCTCATCTCATGTCCTTCTTGCATTTCCACATATCCTTTTCAGCTCAAATTCTTTCTCTGCAATTATGTTTATCCTATATTTGGTCTCCCTGACTGGTGCTCTCCCTGGGGTCTTCTCTTGCAGTCGGAGGGTAATGGTCGTTGAAATAGGGGGTGCCAAAGGCTCCATTGGACTCAATGTAGACCATAATGTATTCAGGTCTGTGGGGAGAACTTGGAGGTCAATGTTTTCTTTTGTGCATTGCCGTGCTTGACAGTTACTGGAATGTGATATG
>NW_007596679.1:0-414 GCF_000523025.1 Cynoglossus semilaevis | reverse complement strand
TTCTCAAAATACCTTACAAGGACAATGCAACATTATTAAGTTCAAGGCTAAACATCATATTACATTTTAACTTCAGAATTTTGTAAAAAATCTCAATACAATTTTTCTCTTTTACAAAATCTGGAAACCCCGAACATGAGCAGTGTGTTCAGTAAAAGTTTCTCCTCCGACAGGACTGAAAACTTTATTCAGTTCTGAGTAGAATGGGTGGATTTAGGAATGAGTGTCAGAGCAGGAGGCTGTTGCTATGAGATATGGTTGACATGTAAATTACACTGAACCTATAACTCCTCACACTCCTCTCCCCCTCTCTCTCCCTTTTTCATGAACAGGCTCCCTGTTTAACACTGTATGGCAGTGCCAGATTCAGTGCCACGCCCTCTTGTGGACAACGCCAGAGCTAACACCCTCCAG
>NW_007596678.1:0-414 GCF_000523025.1 Cynoglossus semilaevis | reverse complement strand
GGTGTATGATAATCTATCTTTTTCAGTTGTTTTTTTTCTCTCGTCTTTTCTGCATTATGTATACTGTACATGTATGATGATTTTCTGTGCTACATAAAAATGTCAGGCCTACAAATAGGGGCCCAGTTATTAGGTTGAGGAATTTTTTTTTTTTTTGTTTGTTTGGTTTTTTTTTTTGCTCCAGTAAAAATGTTTTTAGGGTTATTTTAGATCCGGGGTGTTAAACTCAATCACTCCAAGGGCCGAAATTTAATACCCAGTCAAAGTGGCGAGCCACACAGGATCAACATTTCTAGAACAGTCCAGTACCGACAGTGTTTTAACCAGAAATGAAGAATTTGAACAGACCTTTCTCCTCATTAAAATAAATTAGAAGTAAAAAAAAAATCTAAATATTAGCATCAAGCAAAATGA
>NW_007596677.1:0-414 GCF_000523025.1 Cynoglossus semilaevis | reverse complement strand
TTTTTTTTTCAAAAAGGTTTGTCGTTTGGCAGCAGGAGGGCACAATGAGCGGTCGTCAGATACAGTTATGGATTGAGCCTGAGCTACATGACTCTTCTGATGCACGAGCTCTACAGTGCAGTTAGTCACTAATTCATTCAACCACGCCATAAACATGAAGCCATTAAATTAAACTACACTGAACATTTAAGACCTTCTGTACTGTAGTACACACTCTTTTCTGCTTCATTACATTCTGGAATAACTGGTCTTTTTTTTTCTCCATTTAGCTGTGATCTCCATGTTACTGTCACCGGGACGTTCTGGGTGGTTACTGCCTCTTCATGAAAGGGCAACTAGTCAGTTCAAAGTGAGGAGATGAGGAGTCCCCGTTAAGACAACCGTAGCTAATTATAATGATGCTAAATGTCAAAA
>NW_007596676.1:0-414 GCF_000523025.1 Cynoglossus semilaevis | reverse complement strand
CACATTGCATCAACCCAGTAACTATTCTTATTGATGTTTCTGTTAAAAAAATGTTTTTCTCATCTTAATACTCTGTTGTTTGGTGTTAAAGAATGCACATAGAGAAGAGTTATCAGTTGAGGTTCAGTGAGAGCAGGCTGTCAGCCAACATTATATTCACTTATTCACCTCTAATATTTCACTTTACTGATGATGTTTGTACGCAGACAGCAAGGTGGGCTTACATGTATAGTGTAAATGGAAGAATATAAAATGTTTTTGTCTTCAAATAAGGCTGTCAAAATGAATTTCATTTCATGTTTGAAGACCCCCAAATATTAACAACTTTGAAATCCAAACAAACATTAACTTTTCTTTTACCAAACTTCAGCGGAAACCTGTTAAATGGAAGTAGGCCATAAGGTGAACCCTATT
>NW_007596675.1:0-414 GCF_000523025.1 Cynoglossus semilaevis | reverse complement strand
ACACTCTAGTACAGCAGGTGGCAGTATACGTGGGTGGTGTTGTACCTGGGCCAGGTGAGCCCACGTGGACAACAGCTGCACTGGTGCTGACGCCAACAGTGGGAAGGTGGTCCGACCAATGGCGTTGCCCAGTAGTTTCCCCTCACTGCTGTAGGCGGCCACAGCAAAGATGTACTTCTGGTTGGGTTCCAGGTGGTCCACTCTGAGGACACAGCCCGCACCAGGTGCTGCTGGGACCTGGAACGACACACAGTCCAGACCAGGTTCAAGGACTCCTGACAGAGGTCTTCAGTGACAGAGTGAACCGTACCATGTGTCCAGTTCCAGACAGACTGCAGTCTCCCAGACGGACTTTGTGGTTGATGCCTTCAGCTGCACGGCCACAGAGCTGGTACCAGCAAACCTGAGGAGGAG
>NW_007596674.1:0-414 GCF_000523025.1 Cynoglossus semilaevis | reverse complement strand
GAAAAAAAACCCACTAATGTTAAACGTGTCATCGGGTCCTGCAGTTAAACGGATCTTGACTTCTAAACGTTTCAGAGCCAATATATATACCTAGAGACAATCATTTGTTTAAGCCAATTTCTCTTCGTCCTTCTGCATCACACTACTTAAAACAATTAAATTAAGCACTCGGGATTTCCCCAGAACAACACCTGCCACATGACGTGATGACACGAACCTTCCTGCCGGCTCAGCTCCCACCTGGCAGCTGCCAACATCATAACTGTTCTCTGACTTAGGGGTTAATGAAACCCCTGTGTTAGCAAATGCACCTCAGCGATCAGGGCTCAAGCTGCTTGAAGATCCACATGTGGCCCTGAAGGATTGGCACCATTATAGATGTCAGCACTGGGCTACACACACACACACACACAC
>NW_007596673.1:0-414 GCF_000523025.1 Cynoglossus semilaevis | reverse complement strand
TGCGGAAAAGGCAAATGTTTGAAAACCTAAAGGTAAGACTTTGTTTTCGTTTCTGTGCATATTTTAATTGATTTTGTCAAATGATGTGTATAGTCTGCTTTTCGTTCTAGTTAAATACCATGTCTTCTGAATTGTGTGTACTGGTACCACAGCACCTCTGTTTTTCTTCTATTTCATCAAACCAAGTGAAATACAAAGTGTTGATTTTAAAAACATTTTGAATTTTCACACAAATTCACAATGAAGTCTAGCATATGAAAATTGTCATTAGGCTGAATATATTCTGTTAAAAATCCACTGAATCCTGTTACAACTTGCTGCTGACCTCTGGCAGGACTAAACCCAATAGTAAACCACTGTTGTAGCTGCTTTTACCCCCCAGGACAGATCATTTGTTTGCTTCACCATATCGTT
>NW_007596672.1:0-415 GCF_000523025.1 Cynoglossus semilaevis | reverse complement strand
ACCTGCTGTAGGGTCAATGTGGGTGAAAAGATGAACCAGACGTTGAGGTTAACGTTGTTAATGATGATGTCATAATTTAAAAGTTCATCCCTGGAGAACGTCATTGTGAATGAAGTCTCATTCACACTTTACTCTCGTTGACACCTAGTGTCCAAATCGTGAACACGTTGACTCGATACAAAAAGATCGTTTAATCCTAGAGAGTTGGTTGCTAACGTAGCGTAGCATGACTTGACACACCTACATTACGGCTATGGTTTCTGTTGTTGGTTCAAAACGTTCTCAGTGGCTCCTCCCACAGGTCAACCTCACCGTTACATATGCTAAGATAATTAGCGACTTTGCAGCTTTCTTCTCTCACTTTGAAGTACTTTTACGCTAACAACATATTAGCTCCCATCGACACAGAACACAA
>NW_007596671.1:0-415 GCF_000523025.1 Cynoglossus semilaevis | reverse complement strand
AATTTAATAAATCTGAAACATACACCAAATATGTCAATCGGGATAAAATGACATTTGACTTGACAGAAATAAAAAAAACATGATTTCTCTTTAATTAAGATGCAGTCGGCATTCTTTTTGCAAATCTCTCTTCTTATTATTCTTTTCCTCTGGTCACGGCTGTCCACAGGAAAAAAGAAACTGTACATCGGAGCACTGTTCCCCATGAGTGGCGGCTGGCCAGGTGGACAGGCCTGCATGCCCTCTGCTCAGATGGCCTTGGACCTGGTCAACAACAGGAGCGACATTCTGCCTGACTACGAGCTGGAGCTCATCCACTATGACAGCATGGTAAGTAAGATACATGCACATGTAGAAGTTGATACAGTGGCTTAATACACAGTGATGTACTGAAAAGCCTGTTCACCATGACACC
>NW_007596670.1:0-415 GCF_000523025.1 Cynoglossus semilaevis | reverse complement strand
AACCTCAAAGACACATGTACACCTCATGGAAAGTTGGACAGACGTTGACTGTTCCGTGGGCTGAAGTGACAGACAGAAAGGTGCTGACAGCAGCTTGTTTGGTCTGGCTGAGACGACCACCTGTGTGAGTCAGTCCAGATTGAACAGTAATGAACAGTAGATCCATGGAGGTGGACGGCAGCCAGCCATACTCCCCACAGACACAAACTCATACCAGCTGTGCTCGCACATGCACTTAACTCACGCAACATCTCTTTGGCTCAGATTTACTTACAGAGCCTTAACAGATCTTTACTCCGCGCTTTAACCCGGGGGGTATCAAACCCATTTTCACCATATTCCATATCAGTAATTCAGTTCCCCTTGGAGGATCAGTTGGAAATGGAAGATGTAATTACTACTAATAACTGTGTTT
>NW_007596669.1:0-415 GCF_000523025.1 Cynoglossus semilaevis | reverse complement strand
TTGCTGCCACCTAGTGACTGGAGACTGAAGTTTTACAGCAGTGGTACATTTTTTTATCCCCACCGCCATCGTTGCAGTCAGTGTGAATGCTGCATGTGTTTAAGTAAGTTGTGTTGTCTGTAGTGTGTTTTCTACAGTGGAACCTCGGTTGTCGGTTATTGAACTAAATCTTTGACCAAAAATTGTGCCATCACTCAGTTACAATAACTCGGTTGCTGAACAAGCAAACAATATCACGCAGGCAGCAAGTGATCACTGAGTGACCTGAGAACTGTTGTCTGATTTTGCTGCTGTTTCTTGCTCTGTGCTATTTCTTTTATTTATCTTTTTGGTTTCATGAATCACCACGGGACCTAAAAAAACTGAGTTAAAGTAGAAAGGTGAAAAAGAAATAGTGAGAACAACAATAGAAGTG
>NW_007596668.1:0-415 GCF_000523025.1 Cynoglossus semilaevis | reverse complement strand
AATGTTCCCCTAACAGTGACTGACTGATTGACTGATTTCGTCACTGTGGGCTGGAGCTGATTGGTTGTTGTATCGCGTCTCCTGATGTTTGCCCTGTGACCTAGTCTGGATGAACTCAGCATCTCACTCAATGTCAGCTGGGATTGGCTGCTGCAACCCAGTAACCTTCAAAGGTTAAGTGGTGCAGATGATGGATAACTGCGTGGACGTTTGTAGAGATGGATGAATGGACAGATGGAAAAAAAATGAGGTCACATTTGGACTTTTTCATCTCTCCTTTCCCTGCATGAATTCCCTGCACGAAGCTGTTATTTTTAAACGCGGTGACTTTATACACAGTGGACGATGACGAGTGTTGTAGAGAGAGTTAAAGTCACTACAACACATAAAATCCATCCATCAATCCATCCATCCA
>NW_007596667.1:0-415 GCF_000523025.1 Cynoglossus semilaevis | reverse complement strand
GTGCCTCAAGGTCAGAAAGGTTAAGATCCCTCGTGTTAAACAAAGCTTCCAGATCAATGTCATAACGTGAGTTTATTTATTTATTTAAGAACTCAGACCTCAGTGATATTTTCTGCAGCTCAGACCTCAGTCACAGGCCCACGTGCCGTCCCCCGGCTTGGCCCTCACCCGCCACCGTGTGACTCACTGGGTCTCACCATGCTGTATGGCAGAGACATGTTTCTGGTCAGTGACTCATGCAGCATGTTGAACCATGTGAAACCGCAGCTCTGTGCCCTGGTGTTCGCCTGCCAGGAGGCCTGCCGTACTGTCGGAGCGTGTCTTACGAGGCCTTTCCATGCTCTCTCAGCGCGCAGAGTCACAAACAGCTGTGTTTTCCATCAGAAGTGGTTTCTGGAGATGTTTTTTTTTTTTT
>NW_007596666.1:0-415 GCF_000523025.1 Cynoglossus semilaevis | reverse complement strand
CTGTGTTTTGGTGCCACCTACAGGGCTGTCTACCTTCGGTCCACGCTGTCAGAGGACAGTGACCGTTAACTGGCACCGGAGCAGATTGACAACATCGGGTTGTTTCAAATCAAGCCGTGTTGAACACGGCGGCTCGGGCCAAACTGGCCCTGGGCTACACACTCAAATGTTTGTACGCCTCGGTCCGAGCCAAGTGCATCCCCTCAGCAGACAGGTCAGAACCATCAACTCAGACTGGGCCTGAGCCAGAGACCAGCCCTCGCACACATGTTCGCTACAGCCTGTGGCCAGATGGCGAGTATACAAGGGGTCAGGAGCAGCCAAGTGGTGTCTACTGAGGGAAGTCCAGGCCAAACACGGGCCCCAGGCTGACTGGACCGGCTCGACACCACTGCTGTGTGTGAGTGTGTGTGAG
>NW_007596665.1:0-415 GCF_000523025.1 Cynoglossus semilaevis | reverse complement strand
GTCCATGGAGGATGTAGTTCTGCACTACCAGCCTCGATCAGCAGGAGGCCTTAATTCTCTTTTAGAGAGGACGGAGAAGCTCCTGAAGCCCTTTCCCTGTCGGACTCCTCCGGTCTTCACACCCTGGTACCCCTCCGTCGCCACAGACCGCCGGCTGCCCATCAGACCAGCCAGGCCAGCTCCCATCATCATCAGCACCTCAGATGATCCTCCTGTCTCTGTCAACAAGGAGTGCAGTACCACTATAGTACCAGCATCCTCACCGAGTCAACTAAAAAAAACAGAAAATACGTACAAATTCGCAGGCAAAAGACAACCTAAAGATCTAGATTCGGAGAATCCAGGATGTCCCTTTACGAAAACACAAAGAAGAGAAGCCCCCGGCCGTGTCGTACATTCCCCGAACCACCACGAA
>NW_007596664.1:0-415 GCF_000523025.1 Cynoglossus semilaevis | reverse complement strand
AAAAAAAAAAAGTTTTCTTGTGTTTTTACATGGACAGATTTGCTAGCTGAAATGGCACATCAATATTAACTGAAAAAAACTGACAGGATTCCGTTCATTAATTGTCTTCTGTCGATGCTTCTACAGTAGAAAAAAATATGTAGCCAAAATGAGGGCAGTAACCAAAGACTTTCGGTACATCTGTATGATCATACTAGGGATGGCTCAATGGCTCTGATACTCTAATTTCAATTTGATACCTGAGCATTCCCCTCGCGGAGAGCTGAATCTTTATCCGACAGTCGTCCCTGCTCAGCTATGCTGAGAATCCAAGAAGGCAAAGGGGGGGACTTATTTTAGATGGCTGAACCATCAATCCGGAGGTATCCGATTGATATCCACATTGCCTGATGCTCCAAGTTGCAGTATCGGTATC
>NW_007596663.1:0-415 GCF_000523025.1 Cynoglossus semilaevis | reverse complement strand
ATGTCCCAGGTCAAACTCCTTGTGCGTGTAATTGTATTTGGCAATTTTATCTCCCGGACCGATGTCGAAGTCGACGATGGTTGGAAATGCAGTCGATGCCAATGATTATTGGCGTATTGACTTATCTTACCTTGGCCACCATGTTCTCCTCCCCAGCCATCAGCTCCATCTTAAAGTTGCGGTAGGTTGAGTCGATGATGTTGGTTTTATTCACCACACAGGTCACACCAGGGTTTTTGTCCATGATGACCTGACCTACAGTGGAACAGACAGAGACGTCAAACCCAATTTATTTATTTTTAATATACATGTCTACATGTATATTTACATTCGGCAAAGCGTGTTTTTATATATTTATATATACATGTATATATTTAAATATATACATATATTAAAATATATAAACACACACATA
>NW_007596662.1:0-415 GCF_000523025.1 Cynoglossus semilaevis | reverse complement strand
TTTTTTTTTTTTTTTTGGAACAGGTGAATGCATTTCAGAGCAGAGTTCAGACGCACTTGGTACTGGACGCTGCAGTTCTCACACTCTGACTAACTGTCTCCTCAGGGTAAGAGGGTGGTGAGCGAGAGGCCAGAGAAGAAGCCGGGCCCCGTCGATGTCAAGAGCGCTGCTGATGATGGACAGACGAGGCGTGTGGAGTCGGCGGGGAGGGGGAAACAGCCTCCGCACGTCACGACCAAGAGAAACGCAGCGGCACAGGTCTCGCTACACACCACACTCAAACGCTCTAATATGGCACGGTTCAGCGGCTGAGACCCGGCACGCACTCCGCAGTCTGCCTCCACTCTCACACACTCCTTTGTTGTCCGCGGCTGCACAGGGATGTTTTACATAGATGTCAGACAGAGCGGCTGGT
>NW_007596661.1:0-415 GCF_000523025.1 Cynoglossus semilaevis | reverse complement strand
AAAAGGCAAGATGAGGCACAGGACACTTGGCCATCCATGTGCAAGTATGCAGTACGCGAAAAATAACCACGAAGTACAACGCGAGCGTCCATCCCTCCATCACAACAACGGCAGTACGATTGACTGTGAATCACCGCGTTGTCAGGCTCACCCTCCATCCTGTCAACAACAATTGACGCCATGATGACGCCATGCTATGCGTTCGCCACATTTCAACGTGAGGAGGTATGTGTCGGAAGCACGTGCGGATATCGCAATTTGGTGAGTTTGCGGACCTGGTGCGGTCGCAGGTGATCGTGGTGAACCGTAGTGGACTCCCAGGATGACGACACTGTAGAGGCTATTGCCCGTCCACACAGACTGAGAAGTGCCTGTGAGGAAGTCACGTAGCCAGTTACGGGGGATTTGTTACGAC
>NW_007596660.1:0-415 GCF_000523025.1 Cynoglossus semilaevis | reverse complement strand
CAGACAGACAGACAGACAGACAGATACCTGTCTTTCTAGGATGTGGCATGAAAGTCTCTTGAAATACAGCTGCAGCTTCTTGTTCTTCTTCTTGTGGCTGTGTTCACCAATCTAAATATGTAAGAGATACATTTATTTATTAAGTGTGTTTTATTAATCCAATCTAATGCGGTGAAACATCCACTGTGACACTCACACAGGAGCGGAGGTGGTTAATCTGCTGTGACACAAGATTGAAGAAGTTCTTCAGTGTTCTCTCTTCCCATGATGTCGCGCTGTGATCCTCATGCAGCAGATCAACCATCTCCTCCAGAACCTGAGCTGTGAAACCAAGTTTAACCTCCGCCTGAAGGAAGAGGAAGAAACAACACAGACGTGAGATGAAATTGTTTTAAAAATAAAATGTTTTTTTTTT
>NW_007596659.1:0-415 GCF_000523025.1 Cynoglossus semilaevis | reverse complement strand
AAAAAAAAAAACACAAATGCAGATGGTTCATTGCTACCAGTGTTTCACTAAAGACCTGAGGAACAAACTACAACGACTTCCAGTGCAGTGACTTGCTGATTTGCTCACTTAATCTAAAGCATTATTATCTTCTTCTGTTCCATTCACAGTATATAACAAAAGTGGGACAAACAATCTAGCTGTGCATCACAACCCCCTCTAAGAGAACGGTGTAGAGCCATTTTAGGTAAAGATACAGTACATGTTCCTGTGGTGGACCAAATGTGTCGTGGGAGGTCCTTAGACCAGGATGAGGAATTGTGTAAACAAGCCTTTGGCAGAGAAACACTTTCTTCAACAACATGCGCAAGGAGGAAGTCCGACTCAGTTTAATCACCTCTTCAGAAAACACCTCCCTTATCCACGGAGGCAGAAG
>NW_007596658.1:0-415 GCF_000523025.1 Cynoglossus semilaevis | reverse complement strand
TCATTACCAGAAAATGACAAAAATGATCATTTCCATGATTATTTGAGAAATGCTGCAAAAACAAAAGAACAAATTGAATCTGCCAAAGCTCTCTCTACCCCACAGAAACCTGGACATGACCAGAAGATTCAGGTTGACGACCTGGTGTTCCTAAAAGCCACACAGAGAACAAGGTGGTCTGACCCACAGTGGGACCCTGCAAGGTCCTCCTGACTACCCCAACCGCAGTCTGAATTGCTGAACGACCCTCCTGGATTCACGTAAGACACTGTAAACTGTTAAGAGCTCAAAAAGCTGAACTATGGACACACACTAGTGTTGAAGTCCGGCTACAAGGGGGATCTACACACTAGGTGTATGCAGCAAACTTAGCTGTCACTATCGCACCCTCAACCCCGGTGAAGAAACCAACGGG
>NW_007596657.1:0-415 GCF_000523025.1 Cynoglossus semilaevis | reverse complement strand
TTATTTCTTATGGGAAAAAAATGATTTCTCTCGTTTGAGTAATGAGATTTCTTCAACATGGTGTTGACCTTTTCCAGGAGGTCATCCAACGTACATTCAGTGTCACACATTGTAGCACTACTGCCTCATGGAAATGTTTTGTCTTTTCAGAGTAGTGTCAGTATCGGTAAATCTGACATTAACAAAACCACACACCTCTGTTCAGAAGGACAAATACAATTCACTATGCAAGCGGCGACAAATTGGATTTCTCACTCGAATGTTCACAATGTTGCTATTGTCACCACTGCTGACAACACTGTTGAAAGGTTATTTTGTTTTTTTTTCCCGCACAGCTTTTCTTTAAAAATGAGTCTTCTGCTGCTGCAAGGCTGAAACCATTTTTAAGACCATGCAAAAGGAGGATAAAAAAAAA
>NW_007596656.1:0-415 GCF_000523025.1 Cynoglossus semilaevis | reverse complement strand
TTTTTTTGTCTTTGTTTGTTCCTCTGTTGGTGTTTCTGTCCAGCTCTACAGTTTTCTGCTCTTCTCTCTGTCATCTATTTTCTTTAAGCTGTGTCTTGTTATCCGCCCTCCCCTTGTCTAGAACACAACACTCTCCTACCTTCTCTGCCGCTCCGTATCCTTCCCTTTGTGACAAGCATCACAGCGTTTTCCCTCCTTGTACCCGTTGTGTTCGTGGGCGTACACCCCTGCTCCGGTCACCTGGGTTTCTAAGCCTTGTTAATGAAGTCACAGCTGAATCTACTGTTCACTGTTGGGTGCTTTGTTTGAGGATGTTTTTGATAGTAGTGGTTGGCCACCGTGGACTGGGCAACAACGAGGAAAATATACCAAAAATAGAGATGACACTCACAACAGACTTTACATCAGCAATGAC
>NW_007596655.1:0-415 GCF_000523025.1 Cynoglossus semilaevis | reverse complement strand
GACCGAGATACGACTAAGAATGGATCGGCCGAGAGAATTTGATTCTTTTTTTTATTAGAACCACTCTCAACAGATTCCTGTTCCCCCACAGTGCGCTTTCGGAGCAGCTAATAAGCGTCGCAGCGTTCTGTCACCACCCAAGGCTGATGTGTTATTTGGGGTTTTATATGGTGAAAGACTTATTTGCCCTGTTGATTTAACCACACAGAGCCCCCTCTTACCTTTCTCAAATGATGCTGAAAACACTGAGTAATACCCTGGAGGCAGGAGGAACGGCCAGCTCCGTATCACAGACTCACATTTTTCAATTACAGGCTCAGGTTTCGTACCACCCAGAGTTAAGGTGAAAAGGAAAACGTGAAAAGGTGAGCACAACGAGCGTTTCTGTCTGTGGGTTACGTTAATGACCTTTTTT
>NW_007596654.1:0-415 GCF_000523025.1 Cynoglossus semilaevis | reverse complement strand
TTTCCAACTGACTCAAAAACAGAAGATTAAGACATTTTGTGATTCTGTTTTCTCTCAACCATAGTCTGTAACAGAAATCTTTTGATCAGTAAAACGTTTTGCACAGTAACGGAGATAAATGTCCACAGCAAATGATTTGCAGTTGCCTGGTGATGGACTTTTATAAAAAACCAAAAACCAAAAGGCTTTGTCACATGACACTGACAACAGACATGACAGTGGAATGGGAATTGTGACAGGCCCTGACTGTGCAAAAAGCTGGTCTAAATAGAATAAACACAGAAATTGGCATTGACAATGTTTCGGGCTCTGCTCGTGCTCCACCTGTTACTGTATATATATGAACCCTCAAAGCAGAAAGCAGTGTGAACACATCCTTGGATAAGTTGATCCAGACATTTCCTCAGCATAGAGT
>NW_007596653.1:0-415 GCF_000523025.1 Cynoglossus semilaevis | reverse complement strand
AAAAAATAAAGTGAAAGAAGGCTTTCAGTGGGAAAGCGGAGGGAGGTCAGGACTGTTCACGTGTGTGGGAGGCGCAGGGCTTTCATAGTGATCATTTTTTATATAAAACAGCATTAGTGAAAGCAGAGCCGGGCACCGAGTGCTCTTCAAACCTTCGCACCAGACCAGAGCTGAGGGAGAGAGAGTACTGTGAATACTGTGAGTATACAGTATTCTTGTGGACGTAGTTACAGAGCGCAGCACAAAGGACAGAGGAGTGAATGGAACTCCAGCCCATAATGATGGACTGAAGCTCAGTGCTGACACTTAGAGCGGATTATCATCTGGACCTCACGCTGAATGATCTGTAATTGGTTCAGTTCTGACTTTTTAAGACGTTGGAGAAGAAGAAAGTCACCGTCCTCATAAACACAGA
>NW_007596652.1:0-415 GCF_000523025.1 Cynoglossus semilaevis | reverse complement strand
GTGTGTGTGTGTCTCCATCTTTCACAGGAAGATCGATGTACAGGATTAAGTTTTCTCCTCTCCCCGACTTTCTTGCAGTTCCATCATTCTTCCTGTGGGTGTTTTTCACCACCTTGAACAGTGAACAGCCTGAACCATCACTCCCATCCTCCTATCTCTACACTTTACTGTGACATTTCCCTTTTACACGTCAACATTTTTCATCTGCTTTACACTGTACTAATTAGCCTTTAAATTCAGGAGAGAATGGTGTGTTTTTTTAATATTTACACTAGTCAACGTATAAGTTATACCGTACATAAACCATCATAGAAATAGATGTCTGGAGCACACCTTATCATCCAGTTAACCAGGTTTACTGGTCACATGCCCTCTGATCCAAATGTGACGTTAAAAAAAAGGATAAATACGTATA
>NW_007596651.1:0-415 GCF_000523025.1 Cynoglossus semilaevis | reverse complement strand
AAGAGCAGTCCAGACCCAGAGGCAGAAAAGCCCCAAATCAAGATGCTCTCTTCACTATTCTTAATAGCTGTGATGATGTTTTCAGGTTGGTATGCAGTGACTTTTATGTCAAATCAATCACTACATGTTCTTGCCAAACAATTCAGCCTTAGTTTTATTAGACAATTAAACACTTTCCTACTTGCAAGCTTTTGCCCTCTGTAATGTTTGTGTTGCACAGAAAATACTTCTTCCATAGTATCTTGCCACCGGCACCATGCTTAATTCAACAGCACTCTTTCTTTAATGACAACTATGTTCATTTATTTGGAATGTATTGTGTGTCTCCACAGGTATTGTACCTTGCTGACCAGAAAAGTGCCCAAGGTTCCTCAAGGTTTCAACTTTGAGCTCACATTTAAAGGCAAGTTAAAAA
>NW_007596650.1:0-415 GCF_000523025.1 Cynoglossus semilaevis | reverse complement strand
GCAAGGCTTACGCAAGACTCATTACTGCCGATCAAATAGAAACAAATCTTTCTAGGGATGTTAACTATTTTCCGATATATGATATGCCCATATTGTCCAAACACTTAATTTCCGATTCCGATGTTAATCGATACCGACATGTGCAGCGGTTTGGGTTGGAGGTTTGCATTTTTAGGTCACATCATCTGGGCAAAACCCAGGCATTTTGTTGCCGGGTATTCATTTTTGGAGGAAAAACCGATAACAATTTTTACCGATATTATCAAATTATGCAAATATTGGCTGATAATATTGGTTGGCTGATATTATCGGTTATCCCTAAATCTTTCTGTAAAACCAGAAATATTCAAACAGACGTTGTTGTCTTGTTGGAAATTGATAAGAATTCATCAATTATGGTTCTATCAACAGTATC
>NW_007596649.1:0-415 GCF_000523025.1 Cynoglossus semilaevis | reverse complement strand
AGGAGCCATAGCTGTTACAGAGAGAGTTGATAGAAAAAGAATTGTGTCATAGCTGATTTGGTGACATACATTTTGAAATATATATAAGTCTGAACAATGAGCATGTTTTCCCACAATTGTGCCTAATAATAATTTAGAGACAGTAATAGTAGTAATTGTAGTATTTTAAAATGTGTATTCCTAGTGCATGGGATTGCTTCTTATTTTCTTTTGAGGATAGTTTTTTTTTTTCCGTTTTTTTTCCGAGTACCATTAAGAAAATATTAGCTCGGCCATGGTAGATTTCCACAAGGGGCGGGTTGGGTTTTGTTTTGGTTGATCAGGGGCCCCACTTGAAAATGTTGGAGCGGACCTGTGCAGACTTACTACCTACCTACCTTACTGTCACTGTCATTAAAATAAAGTTACTACAGCA
>NW_007596648.1:0-415 GCF_000523025.1 Cynoglossus semilaevis | reverse complement strand
AATCAAACAATAACAGGAATGATTAGAAAACAAAGAAAAAAACGTGGACAATGGAGTACTAGTTATTTTTAAAAAGTTAGTAATAGTAATAGTTAATAATTATGAAAAGACATTATGAAAGAAAATGGTAAATATTAAAGAAATAAGCAAAAAAAAAAATCAACCAAAAATTCCATCAAACTAAAGAAAAACAGGGGGTCCTCAGTTTACAACGCCATTCAACACCGATTCAGGGCTACGTCGCCATGTCCTTAAGGGACTTTCCAATAAGGAAAGTCCAATAAGGAAAGTCTTCCATCATTTCGAAGTTCTGCGTTAAAACAAATTTCAAATTGGAAGTAGATGGCGAGGTTTTCTCTGTTTGTTTGTTTTTCCTTCATTATGGCGTCCAAGCATAAGTCAGACTCTTTTGATG
>NW_007596647.1:0-415 GCF_000523025.1 Cynoglossus semilaevis | reverse complement strand
AGGTTTTTTGTTTGTTTTTTATTTGTTTTTTGTTGTAACAGTTCCTGTGTCTCCACCTGAGTTAAAAGAACTGTTTTATGGTTCCTGATTCTGGCTGGGCTTCAGCCTCCTGCTCCTGAACAGAAATAAAGTTTGTCCCAGTGTGAGGCTCCATCATTAATGCTCACTTCATCCTCAACATGGGAGAAACCAACTTTGCCTCAGGCCAATCACAACAGAGAGAGAGTTCCGGAAAGTACCGGGCTGTAATTAGAGCAACAAACATTTTACTGCAACACCCTCTAATGTGAATAACACACACACACACTACACATTCAAATGAGTCTGTGATCCAAACTGTGAAACCGATTTAAATGCCATGTGCTGAGGAGAAACGACATTGTTTAAGTTTGAACAGAATGAACAGATTTTTTTT
>NW_007596646.1:0-415 GCF_000523025.1 Cynoglossus semilaevis | reverse complement strand
AAAAAACAGTCAAGTTTCGCTGCGTGGCCGTTCACATCAGGAATGATCTGCGGGGGTTCTCCTCACATTCTGCACGTGGTAGAAGCCAAGAGGAGGTCCACGACCGGTGTTTTTCAGGGGCTCGGTGGAGAAGGCCTCATCGTGGCGGTGGATGAAACTGAAACGGATCGAGCAGAACCGTGTACGGACAAACCGCCAAGGACGATTGTTTCCTGCAGCGACTTGTTGTCGGATGCTTACTTGAATTGACAGAAGATGTCGGCGTATTCTGCGGAGATGCTGGAAGCCTGCAGGACCGTCACCCTGAAGGTGAAAACATCACCAATCTTCAGGTGCTCCAGAGAATCGTCAAGACTGGCCTTCAGTGGACTCTCCCGCTCTTCTCCACCAGCTGGCAGGAGAAAAAAAATTAAGT
>NW_007596645.1:0-415 GCF_000523025.1 Cynoglossus semilaevis | reverse complement strand
TTTTTCTGGTCAGAAAATTCCATAAATAACATCAATAAAGATTATATACAAGTATGCAAGATCATAAATTAAATAAAAACTATATTTACTTCAGAAATATATTGAGAAAGTTTAGCTTTTGTGATGCTGTCGAGTGGAAACCAGCGTTTTACCTTGGTAAGGGTTAACAAGCATGGACTTATACTGCCCCCTGCTGGGCTTATTAACCACTGACAGTGAAGTACTTCCAGTACAAGTCCTCTCATTATTGGAGATGATTGGAGAACAACACAGCTGCTGTTTGTCAGCTGTAAGTCCAACAGATACGAACCTAACTTTTTTGGCACCCAGTCGAGACCGAACGTGAATTTCTTGATCTGCACGACCAGATACTCTGGGAAGGAGGCAAAACGGGAGGTTCTGCAGGGCCAAAAAA
>NW_007596644.1:0-415 GCF_000523025.1 Cynoglossus semilaevis | reverse complement strand
ATTTTTTTTATTACTTACATCTTATTTCCTAATTTTCTTTGTTATGTTTGAACATTTTCAAACAGTGATTCTTTCACCTTTAATTCTTATTAATATAAAAAACAAACATGTAAATGTTAAAGAAGTAAACGGTGAATTTGGTTTGTACTGATTGCTTTTCCAGTTCGTTGTTGACATTTGTTATCTATATATAATCTTTGCTGTTTCTCTCACAGCCAAAACTGATGGTAACTTCCTCCTTTGGCATTGAGCCTGGCAGAAGGGTGCAGTACATCCCTCTGGTGGAGAAAGCTCTGGAGCTCAGCTCTCACAAGCCCTCCAAGGTTCTCGTCTACAACAGGCCAAACATGGTGAGAAAAACATCAGCCAGAGACGCACAAGGTGTATGGAAAATAATAATAATAATTATTATTGT
>NW_007596643.1:0-415 GCF_000523025.1 Cynoglossus semilaevis | reverse complement strand
TGAACTGCACGCTGTAGAGAAAGTTATGACCCTCGTCATGTGTCCGTGTGTGTTGTGCGTCTGTCGTTGAACCTAGAACGTCTCCAGAGTCAGACGAACGAGGAGAACCCCGTCACTGGGGTGCGTGACCCCGGGGGGTTGGTGTTGGGGTTGACGTGCGTGAGCGCCGGCTGCCCCGTGGGTGTGTAGGCTCCGCCCGTGCTGTGCTGGGTGACCACCGTCTGGTAGTAGGGCTCCGTCTCTGCCGTGGCACACTCCTCGTAGCTGAAGGCGGCGCCCACGCCCTTCAGGCCTTTGGGCTGGCGTTTCCAGGAGTTGTAGTAGGTGGGGTCGCTCATGTAGTGGTTGACGAAGGAGTGTTTGGGCTGCTCGTCCTCGTAGTCGCTGTCTGTCATCTACACACACACACACACAC
>NW_007596642.1:0-415 GCF_000523025.1 Cynoglossus semilaevis | reverse complement strand
ATGTATGTAGAATGCATGCCTTTGCACCATAAATATATAGTAAATAGGTTTAAAATATACATAGATATTAGGAATGTCCAATATCAACTTTTTGCTGATATCCAATAGGCCGATATTGTCCAAACAATTTCCGTTATCAACCGATATAGGCTTGGTAATATTTATATATTCATCTGTACGTACCACTGCATGAGTATGAGATTTATAAAATGAGCTGCAATGCTGCCATCTAGAGACTTTCACTCTAATAAACAGCCGTTTATCCCCAAAAACATTTTTTAGGGCACTCATCATTTGGCGAAACCCAGCCATTGCGTTATCGGGTTTTCATTATCGGAGGGAAAACCGATAACGATTCTTACAGATATACATAACATATTATGTTAACATCGGGCTGATAATATCGGTCGGCTGA
>NW_007596641.1:0-415 GCF_000523025.1 Cynoglossus semilaevis | reverse complement strand
TTTTTTTTGTATTTTTATATTTTGTTTTAATGTCGTGCAAACGATGCAACAAAATAGGAAACAAAACGGAATTATCTTTGTTGATGCTGTGGCGTTATTTTAATTCAGGGGGAAACGTAAAAATAAGATTGATTAAATGGATTAATTAAGTGATTAATTAACACAACAGGCTCTTGTTTCCCCAGGATCTTTAACATTCGTTTGAATCTCGATCTATTTTCTTGTTCACTCGCCGTGAACGCGTCATCGTTTAACGATGCCTTCACAGACAGTGGGAGGTCTGGGAAAAAAAACAAAAAAATTTAAAACATTTACGAGGTGGCGACTTATAACAGCAGTAAAAATTACTGACTTACAAGTTTTACAAGAAACCCGCGGAACACAGTAACAGTCGAGTACTCGAGTACAAAAAGTA
>NW_007596640.1:0-415 GCF_000523025.1 Cynoglossus semilaevis | reverse complement strand
TGTTTGATGGCTTGTGAACATTAATATCATAAATATGACCGAATGCAGCAGGTCGTCAGATAAAATGTAGCCTTTGACGGTAAAACAAAAATTAATTAGTCAAAAACATGAAACCTGATCTGATAAAGAAAACATGAATTTACTAAAGCGTGTGGCTTAAAAGGCTTTGCAAAAAACAACAATCAAAAAATTAGCAAGAAAGTGTTTCATGTTGCATTGCACTTGAATTGATATTTTGAATCATATTTAACATTAGTTTAATTATTTAAATGTGTTCAGTGTTTAAAACTATCATGACATCTTCACAGGTCGCTGAGCTGGATGTTAAAATTAGCCGTCATTCTCCTTTAATGTCAGGTTCTAAAGTCGTGTCTAAACCATCTGAACAGAACACCTAGTGGACAAACTGTGAAAA
>NW_007596639.1:0-415 GCF_000523025.1 Cynoglossus semilaevis | reverse complement strand
GACTTGACAATGGTTTATCAGTTACTTCACATTGATACACGCGCACCTACTGGTATCCCAGTGTTACTTTTTTTGGTCATGTATTTCAATGGAATATCAGTCCTGGTACCAATGCTAGCATCGGTATCAGTGCGTCCCTATTTTAAAACGGCAAAACATTTCAGTGAGTTTCAGCAGATAAGTCCACTTTCTGCTAACAGCTCGACCTCAGTAGTTTGCACCAACACAGCATTGCTTTTTGTGCATTGTCATTGCCATCGTCAGGTTTGGTTGAACCAGAGTAGATGCTGTTCTTGTAGCGTCTAGTAGACTTCAACTGTTTTTTTTTGAGCTGCTCGTGTGCTTCCTCTTTGTCACCTCGGGGGACTTTAAGAACCAAGGATTGATGATAATCTGCATTTGCGCTAATAGTCTT
>NW_007596638.1:0-415 GCF_000523025.1 Cynoglossus semilaevis | reverse complement strand
AAAAAAAAAACATCAACCGTTCACCGCCCGGCAACAACCGTGACCAAAGGTGAATGTGGAGGAAATCGTACGGCAGTTTGAAGCTAGCGCTCTTGATCGGGGTGCTAATACAGTAGCACAGTTAGCATACCGCAGTCCGTGGCACAGAGCGGCGCTCGTCGATGTTTGACTGTTTGTGAAAGTTTCTTTACTTCACGGCTCTGTCGCCATGGTTACAAAGAAACAGGAATAAAAGTTTCCCAGTTTCATACCTCTGACTTCTAGAACCTTCTCACTCACAACTGGACCCCAGATTTAGAACCTTCTTCAGTTCGACACTCCGATCTTCCTGGAGTTTCGTTTCCTGTAGTCGTTGCCCTCACCCCTGCAGCCTTGACCCCCGGCGACCTCAGGTGTAGGAGCTGCAGCTCCACAC
>NW_007596637.1:0-415 GCF_000523025.1 Cynoglossus semilaevis | reverse complement strand
AAAAAAAAAAACTCTTTATTCTTCTTTCTACGGGGAAATTTGAATATTACAGCAGTTCTACAAACTCATCAGATTTAAAGTTTTTTTTTGTAATCACATATGTAAAGTAAAAAAATAGATTTGTTGTTTTTAGGTTTAAAAGTTAAATGGGTTTTAAAACCTAATTTTGAACTTGTGTTCACAGCGAAACACGTAGACTCCAAACTAAGAGCGGGAAACAAAGAAGCCACAGACGAAGAACTGGAGAAGATGTTGGACAAGATCATGATCATCTTTAGATTCATCTACGGTAAGACTTGGTCTAACGTCTGTGTCAGTCCGTGAATGTTTCGTTATCCTAATTCACCTGCTGCGTTTACAGGGAAAGATGTTTTTGAGGCCTTTTATAAAAAGGATTTGGCCAAAAGGTTGCTGG
>NW_007596636.1:0-415 GCF_000523025.1 Cynoglossus semilaevis | reverse complement strand
TTCCAGCCAATCCAAAGTGGAGACACAGATGTTTTGATGGTTCAGGGCCATTGTTTGAGCCACAACGAAACCTTCAGTTTGCATCTCTGAAGCTCGTGCTCTGTGGTTTCAGAGGTCTGTTCCCAGACTTTGGTATTTAATTGGTTCCATTCTTCCCTCTTTGACTAAAACGTTCTCTGTGCTACTGCCTGAAACACGCGGCCAGAGCGTGAGCTTCCAGCCTCATGCTGAGCAGTTGGAGAGGCGTTCGACTTAACAAAGACATCTTTTTCCCATCAGGCATTTCTTCATATACAGTATGAGTCATTGACATGAAACAAAAAAAATAAAGAAAATCTGAAATTATGAGAACATAAACGTATGATAATAATTAACAAATGACATGAAACATTTAAAAACGATTGATCAAATTATG
>NW_007596635.1:0-415 GCF_000523025.1 Cynoglossus semilaevis | reverse complement strand
TGCAATAGAAATATCATGTTTGCATAGAACAAGTTTCTGACAATTATGATTTTATTGTAACTGTGCAAATTACAGTTATCCTTTGGCATTTCAACCTGTGACATACTTGTCCTGACCATAATAGTTGTACCTGTGTCCATATCTGTAGTTCCCCTTCATCCTTGAACAAGAGTCTTTGTGTCAGAATAACCCAATTAAAGCCTCAAGTGAAGTGACAGCTGCTCGGTACAGGAATGCTGCAGCAACAACAGCGTCCAGTCTGTCCGTCAGGAGTCTTTCTCGCTTTCCTGATATCATCCCCGCATTCATCCAAGTCTGCTTTAATGAGAAAATGTTTGTCTTAATCCTCCCAGTTCTGCTAATGATTGCTGGCTGGTGTGTCCCTCACCGCGGGGGCCTGAAGGAAGAAGTGGAA
>NW_007596634.1:0-415 GCF_000523025.1 Cynoglossus semilaevis | reverse complement strand
GGGTACAGGGACTTTCTGCAGGCTCGGCAGCGTGACAGAGGAGGATGACATTTTTGGGAGCAGAGATCTTGCAGCACCGTTCATGTTGCTAGTGATTGCTCGGCTTCCTGATGCAAAGGCAGGACAGGTTGCTGGCAGCTTGTTGAAGTCCCTCGGACCTAAGACTTTCCTTTTAGACCTGGGGATGAGAAGATGCTTTTAGGGTGTGCTGTGGATTGAAAAGTTCAGGGGGCTCGTTCTAAGGTTCTCACCTGTGAATTATGGTAAACAGATCTTCGGTGCTGTGAATTTTGGAGAGTGGCGGATCATCGGTTCCTGACAAATCCCTCAAAGGAGACACTGCGTCACTTTCTGGGGATGGTGAGTCTGTTAACATACAACTCAAAAGAAGTAAATTCTTATGATGTTTTTGTAT
>NW_007596633.1:0-415 GCF_000523025.1 Cynoglossus semilaevis | reverse complement strand
CAACACACACCTCAGTGCTGCTGCTGCTCACTCGTTCATAAGACACAGAGAAAGTTCCCATTCACACGACCTCTGTCAGACGCCGTGAGTTACGAGCCAGAATGAACGATTGTCTGCAACTCGTCAAACACGGAACGTTTCGGATGCTTCCATGAGGCGGAGCTCTGCTCTCCACAGGCGCAGCAGGAGACGTTTCTCACTCCTGGTTTTTTTTTTAAATACATGAATAAATAGTGCTAATAATAATAATAGTAACAACTATAATTTAGCTTTGCTATATGAGGCAGCGTGGGATGGACCTGTGCTAACCCTAACTACTTGACAAACTAGTACTAGAACCTGTTAAAAGACGTTTAATCAGCTTCAACCAACCACGTTTGAAGGTCAAATACCATGGTATTATTTTGTTTATAAA
>NW_007596632.1:0-415 GCF_000523025.1 Cynoglossus semilaevis | reverse complement strand
CGTCTTATTCTAAAAGCGTTCTTCTGTTTCCAAAGTGCCTACACCCTCCCCCCTCTGCTCTGTCTGCGCGTTCTGCGAGGCGGGGCACAGCGCGGGTGGAGGAAAGAGTATTTTGTAGCGCTGGTGTTAGATTTTGGATAGCATTTTCTATAGCCTGTAAAGGATCATCGAGAGGTGTGAGCTCTGATGGAGGGTTTTGATTTAGATTTTGGATAGCATTTTCTATAGCCTGTAAAGAATCATCTAGAGATGTGAGCTCTGGTGGAGATTCTGCTGGATGCATCTCTTCCTTCCCACATTTAATCTTTCGCCACTTTATGAAAACAGAAAATTTAAAAGTAAGAAATTTTAAAAGAAAGAAAATTACTATATATTAAAAAAAAAAACACACACATACCGTTAAACAGTTTCTTGA
>NW_007596631.1:0-415 GCF_000523025.1 Cynoglossus semilaevis | reverse complement strand
ATCTTAACTCCACTAACAGGAGTATGAACTGTTTCAAACTGACTCCTAATCAAAGCCAACAGAACTGGATGATGTCACTGAACAACAACAGAACGTTCTACGGTCGCTCTCCTGCCGTAGATCTGTGGCTGAAATAAAGTCCAGTCCAGAGAAATGGAACCTTTCACCGACGTTCTTTGCCAAAACATTTTCTCATCCTGTGGAATGTAGTACTGCGACCGCAGAGTTGGTTAAATGCAGTATTTCACCCATGAAAAGTACTCGGGGTGGAGACTCTGACGGAGCCAGAACTTCACACTCCAAGAACACTCCGTTCCAGTCCTGCTGGCTGACTTTCCTCCACCGCTCTGGAGGCGTGTTTGTTTGACCGTATTTGTTCGTGTCGTGTCGCTGTGTCACCGAGGCGGCGGCGGCG
>NW_007596630.1:0-415 GCF_000523025.1 Cynoglossus semilaevis | reverse complement strand
GTGTAAGAACGAGAGCTCATGTTTACTCTCTCATTCAAACCACTTGGACTTGTGACGTTTTTTTTTCAACATCAGCTGCGGTGAGCGGCCGTTGAACAATACACACACTGTTGGTCGGCGTTGATTCCGCGCAGGTGTGTGTCGCTGTTTTTACGCACACTGCCGACGGCGTCCAGCTGCGCCGTTTCAACCGTCCGTCAGCGCTCGCTATCAGCGCCGTCGACGGGGTTTTAGAACCGTCTCCTGCAGATGTTGCACTGATGCACGGTGTTTGCCTTCAGGTGCCGTGCGTCTCCAGACGCCGCTGCTCCTCCCCAGGAACAGGAAGTTGTACGACGGCAGCGAGCTGGCCTGCTTCATGGACCACAGCGGAATGCTGATTACTTTGCCCTATGACCTTCGTGTGAGCCCCCCC
>NW_007596629.1:0-415 GCF_000523025.1 Cynoglossus semilaevis | reverse complement strand
ATAGGTGAGTTTAGGAGACATGGCTTCGTTGCGTGTAGTGACGAGGATGTTCTGTTCTGCAGCAGAAACAACGACACAAACGGCGGCAGCTCCGGTCAAAAGAAGCCGCTGGGAGGCTCTGAAAAACAGTAAAGCAGGTAGGACTGAGCCGGTACACGGGCAACACTGTAATGGATACGTGTGTATAACATACACCGATATTATACTAAAGTCCACATGTCCAGTGATAAACAAAAAAACAAACTGGTTAGGATTCAACAACGGACCTCAAACTGAATTTAAATATTATTTTTTGCTTAAAATCAAAACTAAGGCTAACATGACATTGCAATTACATTAATGTTGATTCATAGCTTTAAATTATTTCCTGTGCAATTAAATGTTAAGTTACACGTCACGCTGCTGGTGCATCATA
>NW_007596628.1:0-415 GCF_000523025.1 Cynoglossus semilaevis | reverse complement strand
GGATGGACACAACATAAAACAAGCAGATCAGATGAACAGTTAAGGTTAGTAATAACAGGAAGTACAGTCAGAGTTGAGTTGGTCTGGAGAGACAGAACAGGAACTGTTGTTGAAGATGAAGACGAAGGATGATTCCAGAGACTATTGACAGATGTATTGAAGATGGAGGTGAGATGATCAAAGTCTGAAGGCAGCAGCGAAAAGTAGAACAAATATCAAAATGTGTCGTTCCGTCATGTAAATATAGCATATTTGAAAAATTATGTTTATATCAGGTGTTGTTAAAGCTTCTGGGAATCCGAAAAAATGAATCCAACAAAACAGATATATTTTGTCTCTGACTGTATGTTGTTCAAGAACGGCAGAAGTCTGGATCACAGTGTGAAGTGGAGAAGGAGCCAGAAAGCTCATAAAA
>NW_007596627.1:0-416 GCF_000523025.1 Cynoglossus semilaevis | reverse complement strand
AAAAACCAAAATACGTGCAATATTTGATTTTCTGACCTGCAATATTTCATAGTAACTTATACCTGCGAACTCAGCAGTATCAATATAAGGACTTAATAGCTTGTATAAAGAAATGTAAAAGTAAAGCGCTCTTCATTGCAAAATTTTAGTGTCGTAAGACGCAGTAATGAAACATTTTCTGTATACTTGATACTTTAGTGACAGACAAACTCTTGTGCAGTCCAAGTGCAAACGGTGTCCTCTTCAGGTAAAACAGTAAGTTCAGTGGGGTATGCGAGGCAACCAGAAGGGCTTTTGACTTTCAACTGACAAACAATTGAAGGGGGGAAAAAATGCTATCAATGGCAAGTTTTTTGTTTTGACAATAAAAAGCATTTCTACTTAATCAGCAAACTGACAATTTCACTTCTCATTTT
>NW_007596626.1:0-416 GCF_000523025.1 Cynoglossus semilaevis | reverse complement strand
GGACGGGGACGGAGGACGGAGGACGGATCCTGGGCTGGTGGTTACAGACGTGTAAACAACATTTAAATATTCACAAGGACACGTCCTCACACTGTTGTCTTCTCTAACGTCCCCCACCAAACTACTACTGCTGCACGCCTTCATTTCCAAAGGCTGTGATTGGCCGAGGGCGCACACACGCCCATGCAGTCGGTCTCTGACGTCAGTGTCAAACCTGACCTACATAAGAGGCCCAGGTTATCTCTGTTTTAGTTGCGGCTGTACCCGGTGTGGAAAAACCTGACATGGGAAAGTGGCACGCAGCGTCCGTGACCAGGAAAGTAAAAATGAGCGCAGCCCACATTTTAACAAACAACAACAACACATGTTGTTACAGACCAAAGGTCACTTTCTGATGCCTGGTCAGTCCACGTCAG
>NW_007596625.1:0-416 GCF_000523025.1 Cynoglossus semilaevis | reverse complement strand
TTTTTTTTAAACTGCGTTGTTCGTGAAACAGTCGGCGCTGAGACGCGTTGACGTCATCGGGTTAATTACAAAAAACAAAAAAAAGGTTTTTATCGAATACATTTAAATATCAGTCAGTATTTTCCAAGACCCGACAAATCACAGTAATATGTTTGTACACGCAGTATATTCACGAGGTGTCGTAACGAGTACCGCTGTGTACCGTGTCCGTAACATCAAAATACTAATTAAAGATAATAGTGAATACATATATATTTATATAATAAATATAAATAACAATACTGATAATAATACTATGTCAAACAGCGGCCCAATGATAAACAACAGAATACTGCATGTACTCTGAAGTACCTTAAGTAAGACAGATACAAAGTATTTGACAAATTGAATTGTACGGAGAAAAAATATATTTTTAT
>NW_007596624.1:0-416 GCF_000523025.1 Cynoglossus semilaevis | reverse complement strand
AAAAAAATAGGGTAAGACAAAAATAGAATGGTGTATCAATATTCTGTGCTGTTTGCAGACAATGTCGATTTGATTTTTTTTTAAGGACACTATTCAAGATTAACCCGTCTTCAAGACACAACAAAAATGTTTCAACTTGTCGTTGGCTCTAGGGTTTGTAATTATTTCAATTAATACGTAATTATTTAGTGACACCTAAAGGGCATCAGACCAGCAGGCTGACGTCTGTTATCTACTGGAGTATTCCCATATTAACTCAGCAGACTGAAGTGTCAATACTCCTACCCTGACAGATTGCATCAAAAAGACATTTGCAAATCAAACCACCCCCTCCTCCTCTCCCCATTGATTCACTGTTGGACCTCCTTCTGTACTGTATCTACTACAGGTATTGTCTCCAGTATCTTCAAATCTCC
>NW_007596623.1:0-416 GCF_000523025.1 Cynoglossus semilaevis | reverse complement strand
CCCCGGGCCTTAGGTTGCCCATGTCTGTTCTAGAGCCATGACATTGAAATATAATTTTATACAGAAGATATGGATAATTAAATGGTAACACTAAAGAGTAAATGACCGTTTGGTCATGAAGACCCCAAAAAAGCAGCACAAAACTGCACTATGTTTCGACATCCAGAGATTCAAATGGAGCATAAAAATAGAATTCTTGAATGAATTATTTCACAGACTGCAAGAAAATTCTCTACTAAAACAATTCTTTCTAGTTAGTTCTTGGCTTCACCTACTGCCGGGCCGTGCTCTCAATCTGTTAAATCAAAGCAGATTGCCTAAATTCTTCTCCCGCGCCCATTTTTCTGCCAGCTCCAAATGTCAGCAATCGAAGTATGAGTGCAATATTGCCGTTAAATTTTTGATCAACAAGTATT
>NW_007596622.1:0-416 GCF_000523025.1 Cynoglossus semilaevis | reverse complement strand
AAAAAAAAAAAAAAAAAAAGATTCAGTTAATTAAGAAATGCTCAATCAATAGGCAACATTTTTGCCCCTAAAAATTGTAAAAATGTTTTTGAACTCACAGACTGATCTGAGTGTTGGAGGTCTCAACGCATGTCCTGCTGACAGTGTCCCAGCCACAGAAGGGGTCTCGGGCCAGGACGCACTGAGCACAGGTCCAATAAAAAGAGCAGTTTGCTGTTGGGACCCTCATCACGCCTTCCGATGTGCCCACATAGATCATACCCTGCAGTGAGACAGGACACCATCACCATCAGTCTTTTAGGTTTGGTAACTGCGTATTCCAATCGTGTCCATCCTGGTCGCTCCCGATGAGAATCACATCCTGGATCAAAGCCACTACCAGCAGTAACAGTTACATATACAACATTGATATTGTT
>NW_007596621.1:0-416 GCF_000523025.1 Cynoglossus semilaevis | reverse complement strand
CATTAGCTCATACAACACAGAGAACAATCAACTTAAGTTGCAACTTTTTTTTCCTGATTCCGAGACTCCATACCTTCTGACACGTGCTTAAATACATTATGTTAAAATCATAAATCTGACAAGAAATGTCAAAGGTCATGACAGCACGGGCAGAATTTTCTTTTCTTAAACTGACCTTTAAAAAAAAAAAAAAGAACGTAGCCAGTCTATCTTTAAGTTGTTGCCAAACAAAGTATCCGTATTGTGTGTGTTGATGATAAGGTGTGTGTGTTTGTGTGTGTTGTGAGAGTGGAAAGAGGAGGGTGGTGGGTGTATAAAGGTTGGTGGGAGAGTAGACAGGGTGTCCGGCACCAAACCACCTCCCAAAATAAACTGCGTCCCTGCGTCTCTGTGTCTGTGCAGCAGCAGCAGCAGCA
>NW_007596620.1:0-416 GCF_000523025.1 Cynoglossus semilaevis | reverse complement strand
GTCCTGGAACGGATTATGCTCGTAATCATTTTTTCGAGTTGTATTCTTTCTTTAGCGGTCACCACGCTCATATTTATCGATGATTTCATGCTTTATTTCCATGGTCATCATGCGTTTCTTCTTCTCACTACCATCCTTAGCACTCACTTTCTCAGGACTCATCACTATTATGAAGAATAATGCACAAAATAGAGAGAAAATCATGTAGATAATGCTAACACAATAAGGAAGACTCGCGGATGCATACGGAAGTTGACGAAGACGTTAGGTGACGCGGGCTGCTCCGAGTGCCCGGCCACCTAGCGTCGGCGTCTGTAAGCGTGCTCGAATCTCAAATCTTTACTCGTATCTCAGAGCAGAAATTTGTTCGAAGGCTCGCTCGTATCTCGAAGTTCCACTGTATTTCAAAGTGGCGC
>NW_007596619.1:0-416 GCF_000523025.1 Cynoglossus semilaevis | reverse complement strand
CACACACACATACACAAGGAAAGCTTTGTTTACATTCGGTGGTTGTACGCCATACGTTGGGTTGTGCTACCTACCTTTTTTTAATTGTGTTATTTTTTCTCCCTCATTATGGCTCTTAACCATAATTCAGTCAGTTCTGATATTTTTATACCCATTGTGTGTGTATGTATATATTTGTGTGCATATGTATATAAATACTGTGTATATAAAATGATAATTTCAAAAATATGTATTTATTTTCTAGCCCATATGAACAGTCATATAAATTGGTTCTATCTCATAATATTTTTTGGGCTGAAAATAAAGTATCATTACAATAATAATAATGCTAAATATGGGGTACAGAAATAAATAAAAAACATGACAACCTGGTTGTTGTGGTGAAAAGGACTGTATAACCTGAAAATAGTTACATC
>NW_007596618.1:0-416 GCF_000523025.1 Cynoglossus semilaevis | reverse complement strand
TTTATTTTATTCCATCTGGTTTACTTTAAGTCGTGTGGAATGATTTTTTAATATTTTTTATATTCTGGTAAAAAAATAAACTTTCCATATTTTGTTATATTTTTGCATTTCTTAGCTTTTGGCTATTGTATATATTGTCTACATTTTGAACTTTTAAACTTGGAAAATTTTTGAGAAACTTTTTTTAATGTTTTTTTTAAAATTTTATATTATCCTTTTCCTTCTTACAGTTGCTGATATTGACATATTTAATTTCACCGATGGACAAAACTACTGCTAAGCTTTAACTGCTTAACACTGTTAATTCAAATAATGTGAACAGATTAAGAACAGTTTTTTTTTTTTAACATGCTGTGCGTTTATATTCTATTTGGTTCTTGAGTATCAGAGAAGGACATATTTGCCCCTGGGGAATC
>NW_007596617.1:0-416 GCF_000523025.1 Cynoglossus semilaevis | reverse complement strand
AAAAAATGATTTTAAACTTTACAGAATTGCTGATTGACATATGATTTGAACTACTGTGACCCTAAAGTTCCTTGAAAATAGTTTCCGGTACTAAAAGAACTTATATCGACAACAGGATGTCTACCTTCTGAGCCAAACAACTTGATGATTAAGTTTGACTTCCACAACAAGTTTGGAATCTCACCCTGAGCAAAGGCCTCCAGTACATCTCCTCCTACGCCCGCCAGGCAGTCCTGTGGTGTGTGAGTCGGGGTGGAGCCAGCTGAGGTGGAGCGGATGGGCATGGGCATGGAGCAGCCCGCACCGTGACTGGGTGAGGAATGAGGGGAGCCTCCAGACTGGGACTGGAAGGTGATAAAAATTTAAAAAAATAATTAAGTGTCATCTGCATATTGTAAAACCTTCAATAATTCACA
>NW_007596616.1:0-416 GCF_000523025.1 Cynoglossus semilaevis | reverse complement strand
CTACTGCCATATAATACGGTGAGAAAACACGTCCAAATACCTCTCTCCCTGCTTCATTTTCAGATCTGACATTTATGTCCGTGCTAATCTGAAGATGACGATTTGAAATGGATTCCACGGCCGCCACGTGCGCTGTAATATTAAAAAAAATTTTTTTTTTTCAGTTCGGCTGTGGCGTTTTTGTGGAGCCGAGCCTTCTGCCCTGGGGAAGCGGCCGGGCCGACGTCCCGGGTCATCGTGCCGCATACTGATGAGCGGAGGAATCAGCTGGAAACAGGAAACGCTGCCAGGGCTGCGATACGTGAGAATATGAAATAAACGCTGCTCTAATGTGAGAACTCGTTATAAAGCGCTTGATAAATATTCATGCAGCCGGTCTGTGCAGCCTGCTGTGGAGGTGTGTGTGTGTGTGTGTG
>NW_007596615.1:0-416 GCF_000523025.1 Cynoglossus semilaevis | reverse complement strand
TCTGTTTATTTGGTTTGTTTGTTTTATTTGAAATATATTATAAAAAATATTATCTTTTTTTCTCCATTAATGTCTCACTGCTACATTTGTCACAATATTATTTGATTTTATTTCTACAAATAAAAAAATTTTTTGCACGATGCCTTGGAGCAGTGATCTCCAACTGGTGGCCTGTGGGTCAAAATCAGCCCGCCGGACTGCTCAATCCGGACCGGGAATGGATTCCAAAATAAAATACAGATGTGATTTTTATTCTGTTTTACTTGAGTGTCAGGCGTCTGTCCAGGAACAATTCTGGCCCCTTAACAAACACAGTTGGTGACCCCTAACCCTGAACTAGAGGAAACTCACTTTGGTTTGAAATAAAAAGAACAATAATACAAATAACGAGTTAAAAAGATGGAAAAAAAAAAAAA
>NW_007596614.1:0-416 GCF_000523025.1 Cynoglossus semilaevis | reverse complement strand
AATTCAAGCTTAAGCAGTTCGACTCCACATCCAAGTCCCACCCTGTGGCAAATCAATCTACTCGAGGGTGGAGCACAGAGAGCAGGGGACTTCGAGTGAAGAGAAAAGTGTAATGAGACTCTTCTTAAGTACATGTGTTAGCCTGTGTGCACGGCAGTTGGAAAGTTCTCCCCGAGGAAGAGGTTAGCACATCAAATCGTCTGTACCCTCTTTGATGGATCGCAGCCCAAGAGCTTTCACTGATATCCTCACGCCATTATTAATAAGTCTTCACTGTGTCATGGAGGCTCGGCATTTATGAAGAAGTCACGATCAAACCGAGCACAGACCTTAATGTGGGGTTTAGTACAGAAGGGAAGGAAGCGCTGGTTTCTGGATTGTGTTTTTCGGATGTTTATCGACATCACGTTTGTTTT
>NW_007596613.1:0-416 GCF_000523025.1 Cynoglossus semilaevis | reverse complement strand
ATTTATATTTATATGTATATATATATAGTTAAATTTATGTATATATACTTTTATTTATATTCATGCATTTCATACGTATATATTTATATGTGTGTCACAGACCGAACATTCCACCTCGGTTTTACCTGCAATGTTTGTCACCTCATATAGGGACAGAGGGGAGGACGAATCAGGGTAACCCCCCCCTCCCGATCCCAACCCCGCGAACCTGCGACCAGGAGACAAAAGGTGTCGGAGTCATTTCAGACCTACAAACAAACAACAATTAGTTGCGGAGAGACAGAAATACAATCTATGTCGTGCAGAACAGTGAAAAATCAATACTGAAAAATCAAAGTGGCAGAGCGGATTAAAGTACTATGAACAGTAACGGGTATTTTTCACATGTCTGTAAATGTTGATTACAATAGACAAGT
>NW_007596612.1:0-416 GCF_000523025.1 Cynoglossus semilaevis | reverse complement strand
TTTTTTTCTCTCCAATATTAAGAATGTGCTTTGTGTGACTACATATGCTCACAATATCTATTCTTAGACTATATGTGACTTACTAATTCCATGTAAACATGTCCAAATAGATCAGGACTTCAATGTCTACATGATATTGCACATTGATGTTGTGCTTCAATTATCTTGAGCAACAGGAACTTTGAGTCATTGACCACAGCCTTGTGTTTAGTAAAGTGACAGGACGTTAAAATACAGCTTTCAAACAGAGGTAAAATTCTTCAGACTCAAACTGTCAGGAAACAGTTTCACCGAATAAATGATGGTGTTTACACAGCAAGGGCAGAAAAAACAGACCACACACACGTCTTAAATGAGCTCCAACTGTCATGAACAAACAGCATCGGCCCCGGAGATGAACGTTTGGCCAAACACTC
>NW_007596611.1:0-416 GCF_000523025.1 Cynoglossus semilaevis | reverse complement strand
CTTACATAGTCACAGGGTCACACTTCTAACCACACAAATTCAGATTTCACTCAGCCTAAGGAGGAAAACATGCTGGTTCATTGAACCCACTCACCCTGGGTTGCCAGTTTTCATACTGCTTCTGGAGGTTGGCCCCGATGGTCTCCAGAGCCTTCTGTGGACTCATCGATAAAGGATCTGAAGAGCGAACACAAACCGGGTGTGAAAACAACACTCACTTTACACACACAGAGGATAGTTTGTTTTACAGGTTAAAATAAACTCACTCCGAATACAAGTGACACACCCAGCCATGTACTTTATACAACCGACCATATATACGGCACACATACAGTGATGAGGTGCGTTCAAAACGCCCCGATCATTAATACATGTCCAGACATCAAAAGATACTTTCTTATAAAAATCAAAAGCAG
>NW_007596610.1:0-416 GCF_000523025.1 Cynoglossus semilaevis | reverse complement strand
GTGTGTTCAGCTCTATTTTCCCAGACCAGGCCTGATCCCTGATTGGTTTGCTGATGTGTGGAATACAGGGTCTGTGTTTTTCCTCATCAGTGGCAGTTCTTGTTTGACAAATTCTGTTTTCCCTGCTGTCGGGCAGCACACAAGGTCACAGCGGTGACGGCAGGCAGCTGCTCAGGCGGGACGCTGACATGCCGCCCCACGCCTGTGCGCGTTTGTCTTCCCAGCAGTTGCACACATTGTTTGCATAGTGATGGACGGGCAAATGCACACGTTCGAGCTCGTTCCACATACGCTCATCCAGTCAGCGGGGGCTTTTGAGCGAGCGCTGGCATCTCATCTACGGTCATTATCTACGTGAAAAGTAACGCACGTCACAGACTGTCATCGGATTGGATTCATCGGGAGTACAGGGTACA
>NW_007596609.1:0-416 GCF_000523025.1 Cynoglossus semilaevis | reverse complement strand
CTGCAGCGGGAGTCTGTGCCACTCTAATGAGAAATGCTAAACACTAAAACACTGCTGTGCAGGCTCAAACACACACACACACACACACGTGCACACACACACACACACACACACACATGTGCACAGTGGGAGCCATTACACGAGGCCGCGGCGTACAGCGGTATAATTACACAAGCCCAGGGAAACAATCGTGCCGTTATCAGAGTGATCACATTAGAAAAGTTTAATAAACAGAAAACCACCTAATGGTGGATTAGCCCCAGTCTGCCCCCTGTTGGACGGGGCCATCATTGGTGATTTAACAAAGACAAACAAATGGGTTTAGTGGAGATTTCCACAATCATCGCCGTCCAAACGTGTCTGCTCTGATCTGAGAGGGTCTTCTTGACTCCAACACAGACCAACACTGAACCTCT
>NW_007596608.1:0-416 GCF_000523025.1 Cynoglossus semilaevis | reverse complement strand
TCCACAAACTCACCTGTCCTTGTCCTTCTCCTCACCCCCTAAGGACGACTCCCTTTTTTCCCTCTCTCGGTCCTGATCCCTCTGTGGCTCCCTCTCCTGGCTGTTGGCAGAACTGCTTCTCCCGGCCTCCGTGGTTTTGGGCCACTGCGGCGGGATGGGGAAAAAAGGCGGCGTTCGTCGTAGTCTGTTCCAGGCGTCGTGGTGGGGGCTGCCAAATGTGGGGAGCCCCCCCGGACCCTCTTTAGTCCCAAACACACTGTTGGACCCTGGGGGGCCGGGTGGAGGGAGGAGAGGGTGAGGAGGGGTGGGGGAGGACACAGCAGACAGGTGTGGGTTAGAGGGCTGGATATGACCGAGCTGCTCTGCTCCTCTTCATCTCTGGTTAATTTGGTTGGTCGGTTTGACCTTGATGACCT
>NW_007596607.1:0-416 GCF_000523025.1 Cynoglossus semilaevis | reverse complement strand
ATATATTATAATAGTAGAATGAAGGAACGTCACTAGTGTTAGCGCTGAGTAACACAGGTCCAAAAGTGATTTTCGTTGGTCGAATGTTGACTAAACGTTTTCATTAATATAACATTTTTGATATCACGGACCACAAACGAAACGTAATATTTCTATAATCAGAGATTTAATTAAATGTCTTACCTTGTCAGTGGTTGGAGTGGTTGGTTTTCTCTGAGGCCGACTTCTGGACGATCTGGCGTTTGTTGGGACAGAGAGGGTCTTCATGGTGAAGGCAGCATGCTGCAGAATACAGTCAGTGCCACAGTACACTGATTCTGGTAAGGCCTGTCTGGGGCAGCCAGGGCCGATGCACAGGGGGTGAGGATCGGACTTCTCCATCTTAACCTTAGCTTCTGGCTGTTTCGTCACAGAAG
>NW_007596606.1:0-416 GCF_000523025.1 Cynoglossus semilaevis | reverse complement strand
TTCTCTGCTGATCTCAGACTCCCCCGGTTCCCTCTCGCCGCACTTTACACCAACATCTACAACTATCAAGGGAAACGGCGCCTCCTACCCGACCTCATTCTTCTTCATGTGTCAACCCATCTGCCACCGTTGCAAGCAAGAAGAGGCTCAGAGCTGATCCCTGGATAAGCCCGGCCCTATCCTAATCCCGTCTTCCACTCTGTCTGCTCACCTCACCACCGTCTTGTAGTCCTCAGATGTCCAGCAGCAGCCTACCATTGCCCTTGTCATTTTTGACTCTCTTATCAAGATTTTTTTATATGACCTAGTGTACACAGGAAAAAACCACACAGTGCTCCCCTGTCACCATTGTTCACTTTTTTTTACAAGACAATGCAGCTCCATTTTACTTTAATTCTTTACCAAAACTAAGGAAT
>NW_007596605.1:0-416 GCF_000523025.1 Cynoglossus semilaevis | reverse complement strand
GATTGCTGAGAAAAGGCCAGGAACAAGACAGATACTTTTGGATGAGTGGGCAATGAGCTGGTTGACATTGCCAAAGATTACTGTGCTGCACATGTGCTTGGCAATGTGTTCTCACATTACACTACTTAAAACAAAAGACATAAACAGACAGCATTGCTACTGTAGTATCACTATGGTGCCAGTACAAAATACAGGGATAGTCTGCTGCTATTTTAAGGATTATACAGTAACAACCGTAGGTGAATGGTCAGTGATAATATTTTATCTTTAGACTGAGATGGAGAGGGATTTAAACATGAGTGTTCTAATGGCAAAACAATGGGCTGCAAAACACAGGGAGAGTAAAAGAGTAAATGATGAAAGACTACCTATTGCTACTGGTAGAGAGAGACTTCATTGTGAATTCAAAATATTCA
>NW_007596604.1:0-416 GCF_000523025.1 Cynoglossus semilaevis | reverse complement strand
TTTGATTTTTGATTTGTTTCTGCTTTGTGTACTTACCTGGAAGAGAGCTGCAGAATCCATCCTGAAACCATCAGAGCCAGGCTGTCTCACCAGGACCAGGGCTCCAGGGTCATCAACTGCCAAGAAGGCATTGAACATGACACCACCGAAGGAGCGAGCCTGGGTCTCTGGCTGAGCTCTGTCCTGCAAAACAATGAACCAGGAAGGTTTCTTTATAATTTCTGAGAAAAACAAAATAATGATTTTGGTTTAAGTTTATGAGCAGAAAAGATTATTGTCATTTCTAGACAAGATGGCAGCCGTGCAACAACATCCCATAGACAACCTTGAACTATAGTTACTGTTACTTTAAGATTGTCACGAGTGTGAAACCAGAGGAGTTTATTTATGTGGATCATTCTTTAAGTGTTTTTTTT
>NW_007596603.1:0-416 GCF_000523025.1 Cynoglossus semilaevis | reverse complement strand
AAAATATGTACTAAAAATTACCATAAAATAATTTAGCACATTTTTAAAATGTACATTAAATACTCCACGGCATCAAGTATTGGATAGTGAGTAATGAGAACACCTGTGGAAGTTGATGGCGTCTCTGAAGGATGCCGTGGAGGTGAGGTCAACGCAGCCACTGTAAAGACACTAAGATACAACAGGGGTTTGGACAGTGGTGTCTGAACATGAGGTGCATCAGCTCATCAATAAGAGCTGTGATATCTGCTGCAGTCTGAACAACACTGATAACAACCAAACAAACACAGATGTGTTTCCTCAGACTGGGGTTTATATAACACACTGTCCAAATACACTGATATCTGACAAGGAAACACAAGTTCAAGTGTTCTCTCCAAAATAAATACTGTAGTTCAGAGAGAGAACACTGGACT
>NW_007596602.1:0-416 GCF_000523025.1 Cynoglossus semilaevis | reverse complement strand
TTTTCTCTCTCACGTCAGGTTCTCCCCCACCTGTGAGAGCCTGGGGAATGGAGGTTACCAGTGCACTGCCTGTCAGCCGGGCTACACCGGCCAGTACTGCGAGCGGTAAGATAAAACCCACACCGTCTCTTCCCGTGGGTCCAAACTGGTTTTATTAACGAGGTTGCATTTCATTATTTGCACGTCTCGCTCTTCAGCTGCGCTCCGGGATATGTCGGCAACCCACAGGCGAGAGAGAAGTGTCGTCCTTATGATGGTACGTTGACCTTTGACCCTGACGGATTGTCACCAAACTGTAATAAATCTTCTTTATTTGTCTTCATCTTTATTTTCATCTCCCTTCAGTAAATCATTCAGAGTTTATCAGACACAGTGACCACCAATAAAACACAGAATACTAATATTAGAGGAATCCA
>NW_007596601.1:0-416 GCF_000523025.1 Cynoglossus semilaevis | reverse complement strand
AAAACAAAACAAGAATTCCCAATCTGTGAATATTATTTTTTTACTGCCATCTTGTGGCACTATCTGATAACTCCAGGTTAATAAAATTTTTAAACAGCTTACTATAAGAGATGAATTATGACATTAACGATTTTTACCTTGACGTCATCCCACAGTTCCCTTTCCTCGGTCAGGACACGTGAGGTGTGGAGGGGGGTCGGAGGGACCACCATTGACTGCTGCAGTACAGAGACAGGACGAGCAGAGGTGAAGACAACCCGACAAGAACAAATCTTCAGCTACGGGAAAACGGTAAAGTATGAACTTACGCTAATCCAGGGATGATTCATGAACTGTCCAATAGTCATCCTTTCATTTGGATCTGTCTTCAGCAGCTGAACAATTAGCTGTTTGGCTACAGAGGAACATAAATAATT
>NW_007596600.1:0-416 GCF_000523025.1 Cynoglossus semilaevis | reverse complement strand
TTTGTTTCCATTACAAGGGAGAGCCAGGAATACCAGGCACTGGTGGACTGCTTGGACCCTCAGGGGCAAAGGTCAGTTTTGAATTTGAATCACTGGTCACACAGATTTTAAAAATATCCAAGTGTGTCCATAGACAATGGTACTATACATTTTCTTGTGTTCAAATTTACAACATTTCTCTAGCCTAAGATAAGTCAAATGCGCTCAGATATATTTATACGCTGAATTTCATTTGTACTCAATTTTATATTTGTGAAAGTGAGTTAATACAGATTACAATTACTAGACATTTCAGACGTTCCCAGTTGAATTCCAGGCGACCACACGTGGGTCGCGACCCCTAAGTTAAAACCACCAAGTTATTGGAGATTAGAATATTGATTATAAAACGTTGTCGGCTAATATATATATATATA
>NW_007596599.1:0-416 GCF_000523025.1 Cynoglossus semilaevis | reverse complement strand
TGTTCTTCATTTTAGCACAATGATCATGATTTCCTGGTGGAGCTGTTTGTTCATTTTTAACTGATTTAATGACCTGGGTTAAAATTAGCTTAGCATTTTAAATACGAGCAAACACTGCTGCTGTACACACAGCAAAAAGCATTAGTATTAGTGTAAAAGTGCTTTCATAACAAAGTCGTCTGTTCACCACAGGTGTGAACCATAACCTCCCTCGTTCTTGTGATATGTTTCCTCTGTCAGTAAAATGATTGACATTTTGTGTTGATGTTTTGTTTTCTGTCTACAGTGCGGGCTACGATGCTGTTCTGGACAGAAATGTAGCCATCAAGAAACTGAGCAGACCCTTCCAGAACCAGACCCACGCCAAGCGGGCATATCGAGAGTTAGTGCTAATGAAATGTGTCAATCACAAAAAT
>NW_007596598.1:0-416 GCF_000523025.1 Cynoglossus semilaevis | reverse complement strand
AGGTTGGTAAATCAACAGGTTGGTAAAAGAAAAACAATGAACTAATGTGACTCATCATTAACTAAATCAGCTGTAAACAAAAAATGGAAATCTTAAGTGAAGCCGTCACTGAGCAGTGAACATCATCAGTCACCAATGGGTCTATGCATGTGATTTATCTGCTGTAAGGCAAGAGCACTATGCACTGTACCACCGCGTGGGCCTCAACTGTACTTTGGACTGTTGTCTTTGGTAGATGACAATTAGGAAGAAGAGCTGAGACAGTTTACAGATAACATCCTACAGTTACTTCCTGTTGGTTTTCAACTGTGCAGAACCAGGTTGTAAACAATACTCATCAGTACTCAACTGTACTGCAAATCAGTTTTTCCCAACATTTTTTTTGTGCCATGGCACATATACACCACCAAACAAAA
>NW_007596597.1:0-416 GCF_000523025.1 Cynoglossus semilaevis | reverse complement strand
GGGCTTTCCCTGGAAGGGGGACTGGCTTCTTGTGTGGGACCACCGGGGCTGCGGGCTTGAGTGGTTTGAAGTCTGGTGAAGGCTTGTCCACTGTAAATGAGGGAATTGGACAAAAAAGTGTTTTCGTTTCTTCCCATTTTGACAGACTGTCAACTGTAATATAAACAGCAGACAGACGTTTAAACCACAAGCGCAGAAATTATCACTATGTTTCGTAAGGGGTGTGCCAAGTTATCGCTACCACGATGTATCGCAATATATTGCGATACTGCGATATATCGCGATATATTGCGATATAACATAGTATCCGCATGGCGATAAATATCAATATTTAAACAATAAAAATACAGTTGTTCTAAATTTTTAACAGATTTTTCGAGCCTACAAATGATGATAGTTTTGCTCAGAAAAAAAAA
>NW_007596596.1:0-416 GCF_000523025.1 Cynoglossus semilaevis | reverse complement strand
GGGCCAGATTTGGCCCACCAGCCTCATGTTTGACACTAAATATTGACTAAAGTCATCGACTGATGCTGCAGTTTTTAATTTTATTTTCTACGAGTAAGCACTTTTATACACACAGATTTGAAAAGTGTTGACTACTCAGGTGAAGAGTCAGGGGGGGAAACGTGCCTTTGATGACTGATCACCATTTTTCCATCTTCCGTTTGCTATCTTACACAACTGTCTGTCTAGATTCATTGTGGACCGTGGTCGGCATCTGGCAGGGTTTCATTTCCACGGAGGCGCATGCAACCCGCCAAACCCTCCAGTAATCAAAAAGCTGGAGTAATCTGTTCGTATACCAGGAGCAGCCGGTCTACTGACTTTGTTCCACTGATCTGAAGTCCTTCTTTCGTGACCAACAAACCTTTTAACTCTCT
>NW_007596595.1:0-416 GCF_000523025.1 Cynoglossus semilaevis | reverse complement strand
ACCATGGACCGACCGTTAGCATCCACTCATTTCTCAAACACACAGCGGCTGCAGTGAGACAGCTGAGAGACAGAGTCCGTGGACAAATTGTCCACTCCGTATTCAAACAGTGCCACAGCTGTGGATCGGCCGTTTCACACCCGTTTGGCTCGTCTCCACGTTGGTGTCGGGAGAGTTCTAATCCCAGCTAATTGCAGGATGGACAAGACAGTTTACAGGCTAAGCTGAGTGCAGAGAGAAGGACACTGGAAACTGTAAGGATTACGGGGCGGATTACACCCCATAGTAGATACCAGTAGACAATATTTCAAAACTCTTCTTCCGTGTCACTGGTAGCTCAGCGGCCTTAACGTGAGCGGCGTGTTTCTCTCGGCTAGCTTGTAGCTTCCAGATTAATCTGGGCCCCAAATTGTAAG
>NW_007596594.1:0-416 GCF_000523025.1 Cynoglossus semilaevis | reverse complement strand
ATATGAGTAAATAATAATAATAATAAAAATAATTTTAAAAAAAATTTAATTTGATTAATTAAGTTTGATTGACTGACTTCTAAGAGAACATGAAATAGAGAACGCAGTAAGACATTTGTCCTTGTCCGCTCACCTTTTGCATGCCATGCTGTGAAGTGGGGACGTAGAGAGGAGGCGGAGTCTCAGTGCTGGTTAAGGAGATGTTGTCCTGACTCGGCAGATCCATCTCTCGGATCACCTGGGGTTTCAGCTTCCCGTAGCGCAGGCTGCAGTGGCGCAGACTTTTCCTCTGCCATTTTTGGGTGGCATCTCCATCCTTACTGACTCCAAACCAGTCAGCTGTTTCCCTATTGCCGCAACGTGTCAAACAGAACCCTATTACGATCAGCTGGTTCCAGACTGTGTACATTTATGTA
>NW_007596593.1:0-416 GCF_000523025.1 Cynoglossus semilaevis | reverse complement strand
TTTTTTTCTGATACGATGTTTTTCAGCCATTTTAAATTCCCATAAATACAAAAAAACTAAGTCGCAGAATTCCAACATTGTGGAAAAGTGTAACCATTTAGAGAACATCAACAACAGTGCAGAGCGGTGACCTTAAAGAGTGTGATATATTAATAAGTGGCTCTAACAGTCTGTCCTGCAGCATCGTTACAGAAGCTGCTGGATAATAAATCCATTAGAGCGCCATCATAGCCTCTACACACATTAGCATTTAGGCTAATCATATTTGGACTGATGATTGGTGTCCCTCCGTTCGTACTCCATAACGAAGGTGTCGCTTGAAGTAGCAGCTTAAATCAAAGCAGTACACATGACAGTTGACTCCCCCGAAACGCTGTTCACTACAGCGGGAAGACGACTGTGTTTATAAATCGTTT
>NW_007596592.1:0-416 GCF_000523025.1 Cynoglossus semilaevis | reverse complement strand
GATACGTATCGCGATACGATACGCATCGCGATACGGGCGGAACAATACGACACATATTGCGATACCATAAGCAAAACAACACATTGAGAAATTTTGGGTTTTTTTTTTTTTCAACAATAACAAACTGTACTTCAAACTGTCATCGTAGTAAAAATACAATGCGAAAAAAAAAATTTTTCGGTGGCGTGAGTTCGTACCTTGAGGACTCGGACGTAGGGCATACCGTCGGGGCCGACGCGGCTCCCGTTGACCTTGATGTGCTTCAGCCACTGGATGTGCGGCTGCGGGTCGCTGAAAACCTTACACTCAAACTCCACGTCACTGCCCACCGGGACCGTCCGATTGGCCGGCAGCCCCGCCTGCAGGATCGGTCTGTGAGGAGAACGTTCTGGAAGAACAGAGAGGGGTCAGAGAGG
>NW_007596591.1:0-416 GCF_000523025.1 Cynoglossus semilaevis | reverse complement strand
AAAAAAAAAAAAGTTGAATATGTTTTCGCTTAAACAAACTAGTGAACGGAATGCGAAGCCAAGACAACAAGCTCTAATTTATCCAGGCGCATTATAATTGCCATGAGACAAGAAGAACTGCTTCGAAGACAATGGCTTCATTGTCTGCCAGACAAGCCAGAACTCCGAGGCATCTGACTTAAATTAATTTTAAGAAATCTATCTTGGGTCTGGTCTAAATTAATCCAGTTCTCTTTGCTGTTTAGATTCCTGCTTGGAAAAACAATTTCATTTTAGCCTGTCTTTTCTACGCACTCCTTTCTGGGGCTTATGCAATCAATGACTGACTGTCTCAGGCAATTACTTGTAAAACAAACAATGCAGAAAACATTACTAATGTGCACGTTTTACTGATTGGTTGTCTGAGTGGATCCTTT
>NW_007596590.1:0-416 GCF_000523025.1 Cynoglossus semilaevis | reverse complement strand
CACTGCAGAACAGGCAGCCTGAGTGGAATAGAACCAACTTTTGGAATCTGTGGGAGCAACACTTTTATGATTATTTCCCATGACGACTCTGGTCCTATTAGAGCTTGTTCAATAACCTCTTCCACACCTCACTGCCTCGCTCACATTTAATGAGTTCTGACTCTGACAATCTCTGTGTCTCTCAAAGGAACGAGTTGCAAAGAAGCACACGTCCACGTCCATGTGTACGACGAGTGTTTTTGTGTACCCTACGACAAGCTACTGCGACGCTAACACTCCAGTCCAATCAAACCTCCTCTTTTATCTGCTACAGATTTACCTGCTTTGTGAACCATGTGGATCTGCTTAAACATCGTTTTATACCAGTCCTTGGGCCGATCTACTGTCTGGAGAAAGACAGAGGGAGAGAGAGAGAG
>NW_007596589.1:0-416 GCF_000523025.1 Cynoglossus semilaevis | reverse complement strand
CGTTAACAAAGAGAGAAAAATGTGGGAGACACGGGTGAGAAAGGAGAGGAAAAGGAGGGAGGAGGAAAGAGCCCAGAAACAGACAAACACCACAGTCTAAGTCCAGTCACAATTTAATCAGACGCATTAGAGTTAAAATAAATAAATGTAATAATAATATTAATTAACATTACTAATGAGAAGTGGAGTTTAAATGAACTGGTCTCCAAATAACAACAAAGTGAGGACTTACAATCCAGGGACAATAGAGTATTTATATGGGAACGTGTACTGGTTCTGACAGCCAATCAGAACACCAGACTGACCTTTTATGATTGGCCCATTTTCCTACAAAACACATTTGTTGTTGCTGCTGCACTGCTCCAGTTAGTCAACTGTTATCTAAGAAAAGGGTTTTTTTTTTGTTTCAGAATGAA
>NW_007596588.1:0-416 GCF_000523025.1 Cynoglossus semilaevis | reverse complement strand
ACAGAGACCCATCTCCCACAGTTACTGGACATCAGGTGAGGCTGAGGTGGTACTTTATCAGTCTGCCAGACTGTCAGAAAATCCATACATTTTCTAGGGTCTTAGGGCAAGGTTTGGCAGAACTACCGGTTTCTGCTTTAACTGTTCAATGAGGACGAGGTTCCCAGCAGATACTACTCCGAACTCTGTAGCTGTCATTCCCACTGCACAGGTTCCAGGGCAAACCAGACACCTGCTATTAAGATTTGTCAGGCTAACGTGATAGCGTTGCACCCTCTTGCAGCTTCACCCCAAAAGGCAAACGTCAGAAGAAAAAAAAAATAAAATACTGCGATTGTATGATGAACAACATGCTGTAATTCATTCAAGCCTGGTCAAAGTGTGAACATCCCTGCTCTACGCCGTCTCTATTTTTT
>NW_007596587.1:0-416 GCF_000523025.1 Cynoglossus semilaevis | reverse complement strand
GTCGTTAATCACGATTTTCTCTGTAGTTTTTCTCGTTAACGTCAAGTCAGAGCAGAGGAACAGAAACGAAGCCTGAGGGAAGACAGACTGTCAGGCTGTGTGACGCCTGGCACCATCATCTGGCAACTGGTACTGCCAATCTGGGCCGCATCACAGACACACCTTTAGAACGACCCCCCCCTCCAACTCCCCCCCACCCATTGTGTGGCACAGATGTACTGTATCTGCGAGGGTTGACACAGTTTGGGCCTTCGTTCATGTTGACCTGCAGATATGTCCACAGGAGGTAAAGTACCACACCAGAACACACCAGAACCAGAACTGTTTATATTCAGCTGCGGTGAAGGACAAGGACAACGGTCCAATCAGGAGGCTCAGAACATGAAGTGTCGCGATACTTCACTGTACAGTTCGAC
>NW_007596586.1:0-416 GCF_000523025.1 Cynoglossus semilaevis | reverse complement strand
TGTGTGACTGTGCAAACTTCCAAAACACACTGTTCTTCTTGAGTGAGGCAGTTGCCTGGTGACCAGAGGTCATTGAGGCCGTGCCAGGGGCCGTCCTTGGCTGGACGCCGGTGCAGCCCCCCCCCCTTGGCTTCAGGACATGGGGTGCACACTGCAGGGGTGACAGTCATTTACAGTCACCCTTTGCACGAGTGAATTCACCTGAAAGGCCAACACAGGACCAGCTATGTCTTTTCATTTGTCCTTTCAAAGGCTGTTACATCACAAGGCTAATGAGGTATTCAGTGACAACGGGTTTGGATCCGGCTGTTATGCAATTTGAAACCCTGAATCATCTTCGATTGTAGTGCAGGATGATTCAGTGGTGCATTTTCTAAAAGGTCATTTGGAGGTGGAGACAAGGGCGTGATATAAAC
>NW_007596585.1:0-416 GCF_000523025.1 Cynoglossus semilaevis | reverse complement strand
ACCCCCCCACTCCCAGCCCCCACATCTGTCTGATAGGGATGTTTACATTTATGACATCACAGCCTGAGGCGGTTCTTTTTTCCTCTTTCTCAACAACATGGGATTCTTTTTTTCCACTTCCTTCCCAGAAGAAGTTGCTTTGACTTGATTGATTGCATGTCCAGTGGGAAACTGCAGCGAAGGGCCAGTTCTCACACACACACACACACACACACACAAAGGCTGTTTTCATAACTCTCCAGTCCCAGTCAGTCTGATGGTTATGTGGGAAAAACACAGATATTTATGTTTAACTCCTGAATTAATGCACAAACACATCCAAACATTTTTTTATATATTTATAGTTACTAGTATACTACTACTATAGTTCTAGGAAACTCATTTTGGTTTAGATAGTTATTATTATTTATTCACAT
>NW_007596584.1:0-416 GCF_000523025.1 Cynoglossus semilaevis | reverse complement strand
ATTGAGTTTGGTCACATGAGCAGTCACTATTTAAAATAAGTATTTTTATGCAATAAGTTCAAAAATCATATGGTTCTTCTTTTATTAATGATTTTTTATTTTCATTTTTACTTTACGTTACTTTGATGGAACAACAAATAATCAGATTTGTTTCTTTTATGAAGCTGTATTTTTTTTCAATAAGCACTTAAACCAACCAACAGACTTTTTCACCTAATAATTAATCAAGTATTTATACTCAAATAGTATTTGAATTAAATGTGGCATAAAAATGGTTAAATTATTGTTATTTTGCAGAAAGTTTTTGTCAAGAGAGAAAAACCTCCTAAACTGAACATTTACATTTTATTTTGAAATTCCTAGGCCAAACCTTTGTCATCTCAGCTATCCTAGACTTTTATTTTGAAAGGTATCTT
>NW_007596583.1:0-417 GCF_000523025.1 Cynoglossus semilaevis | reverse complement strand
ACACAGATGAATGGCTGTGAGCCTCGTGTCTCACCTGACAGATTCAGTTTCAGCCAAAGACCCAAGACAATGGACTCCATGTACGTGAGATCAAACTTTTGGACAATGGGTGCCACAGTCCGCTGCAGGTCCTCGCAGAACCTCCGGGCTGAGTCAGTGGGAGACCAAACAATGTGTCTGGGATACAGTGACGTCTCATGTTGCCCCTGAAAATCCCCACAGGAGACAAAGATTCAAATGTCCTTTGAAGACGAGTCTTTGGGTTTTTAAAAAGCACAGAGTGACAGTTCAAACGCACGGGGAGACACTTTAGACAAGGACGGCAGCAGTGAGTCAGGGGTTCGATCGCGGAGTGATGGTGTCAAAGTCAAGGAGAGGTCCCGCACCGTGACCTTGTCACCTAATCTGGCTTTTTTT
>NW_007596582.1:0-417 GCF_000523025.1 Cynoglossus semilaevis | reverse complement strand
TGACTGACTGACTCTCATCTACTTACACCTGTCCCTGTGACTTTGATCAGCGCACAGATCAAACACCAGACGAGCCAAGTCAAACTGAGCAGCAGCCTCGTGGACAACATCTGCAGATTCAAGGATCAGCAGGTTAAACCCACCGTGGAAGGAAAAACCACAACGTGTTGTAATGACACTTGAGTTGTTCATTTCTTAATGATATGTTTGTAAAAATATATTTTTAAACAGCACATACACTTTCACCTATGCTACCAAGATCAATATGTATCCATTTTTGTCTTATGTACAATCTGATATAATGTATAATAATGATAATCTAATATAATAATATAATATATAAATGATTTCACAGTTTGTTTTACACTTGATTTTTCACTGAATAATGTCCTTGAGCGCTAGAAAATAAAAAGTCTG
>NW_007596581.1:0-417 GCF_000523025.1 Cynoglossus semilaevis | reverse complement strand
TTCATTTTCACCTTTCTCTTTCAGACAGCAGAAAGTTATTTTTATGTGCCAGACCTGGGAGAAGTGCCTGATCTAGATGTGCCATCGTATCTGCCTGACCTGCCAGGCATAGCAGATGACCTGTCCTACAGCGCCGACCTTGGTCCTGGTTTTGCTCCTTCAGGATTTCTGCAGAGCATCCCTGAGCTTCCTTCGTTTGTCTCTAGCAGTACGTCTTGTTTACAGATCTGTGAATATTTTTTTTTTTGTCACCATGCACTTCCATTGAGGCAAATGGCAATAATTCCTTTAATACTGTTATGTCATAAGGACCATGTAAAAATGACAATATAGCGCACAAGATTGGGCCTGAAAATACACTTCCTGCAGCTCTGAGGCTAATCTGATTGTTTACTTGGGACACGTGAATTTTTTCTT
>NW_007596580.1:0-417 GCF_000523025.1 Cynoglossus semilaevis | reverse complement strand
CATGGAACTCCAGGTGACTCCAGTGGTTCTGCAAACCCAAGGTTGAAACAGTGTCTTGTAACGTTACAGGTAATACACATCAAACAATACAGAAAGGACACGTCTGGCAGCAGCACTTTACTTTACTAACATAACGCTGCTCCAAAAAAAGCTAGTAGTTTCTGAGGTCTTTGGTTCTCTTAAAAAGTAACATTGATGTTCCATTTCCTCCCACAGGCTAGCTCCTTTAGGCATAGCACAAATTGCCACAATGTTCCTTATTGGCGTAGAAGAGTTAAAAGGTTTCTTTGATTAGCTTAGGTTAGCTGTTAGATCATCCATCGCAGGAGTAAAATTGGTACGTTTTTATGGCAACAAACTTGTGATCTCGCTGGTGCAAAGATCGGTACCAGAAGGTGCCTTTTCCTTCTTTCAGCA
>NW_007596579.1:0-417 GCF_000523025.1 Cynoglossus semilaevis | reverse complement strand
AGTGAAATACTATACTAATAATTTCCCCAAAATGTCTTGAAAAATAAAGGTTTCTCCAAAATGACTCAAAAATACACTCACTTGGTTTAAAATACTCTGTGTAGGTTTACTTAGAAGACATTTTTCTTTTCTTGTGAAGGACATGGTGTAAATTCACCAAAGACTAAATAAAAACTAAATATCACACTTACTATAAACGTTCACAGATGTGACGTCACAGTGCGCAACAATGATACAAAAATGACGAACGCAGAAGAGAAATATCCAGTGTCGTCAAGTCTTGACCAGTTAGGGGAAAGAATATAATAACAAATAAATATATTTCTGATCGTTTATTTTATCAAGCTACGTGTTTGATTGGAGGTCTTAAATGTTATTAAGAAACCTCTTATATGTTCTATTTATTTGTTTTTTTTT
>NW_007596578.1:0-417 GCF_000523025.1 Cynoglossus semilaevis | reverse complement strand
AGGCTCTGGTTTTCCTTGACCATCCAATCAAATCGTTCAAATCTCTTACATAACAGTTGGCATGGTAGAAGGCCTCGGTCACCCAAAATCTGATTGGTTAAAGAATCTCCTTGTCATTCCTTTGTCCTTGGGACAGATTTCTTTCAACCTGGAAACACATGATGCTGAAATCTGATTGGATAAAAAAAAAACCTTGAGTATACCCAAATTGTAGCAGCGCCACCAAGAGCCGAGAATGAGCACTAATGATGAGAACAAACTACTCTCTATTATTATATAAATATTCATGATATTTATATTAAAAAGTAAGTCACCGATTCTGATACGATTTAGGCTAGCCGAAAAGGCTTTGCTGTTTCTGACTGTACGCCACTGGTGCCTATTACCGGCGATTGAACCCTTTGGCTTCAAATATCG
>NW_007596577.1:0-417 GCF_000523025.1 Cynoglossus semilaevis | reverse complement strand
TACATATATGTATATATAATATATATAGTATATAGCTATACCCTATATTTTAGGGTATATATTTTATATAACCCTATATTTTTGTGTTGCTGTACTAAATGTGGTAGAAATTTGTCTGTCTTTTAAGACCTTATAAGGACAAATGAAGGGACAGGTCATGAAAAACTGTGATGTGGTTTAATTATTGTCTCTGTGTGGACACCTGTTGCAGACCATAAATAAATAGCGGCGGCAGCTCTAGGTGACGCAGCAGATCAACAGTCACGAGGCCTGCGTTTACTTTTAAATAAAGAATTTTATATATAGATGTGGAAGAGGAGCTGAGGCATCGCCTCCATCTATATACAGGAAGTTGACATTTGAGATTAGTTTGAAGTTTGGAGTCGTGTTCCACTGACTTTATAAAACATAATTCAC
>NW_007596576.1:0-417 GCF_000523025.1 Cynoglossus semilaevis | reverse complement strand
TTTTTCACTCCCAAATTGTTCAAATCGATTAAGATTAGGAAGAAATTCTTTAAAACAACCAATAATAGCAAATGCCATTCAAATGGAATTTAACCAATCTGTCACTAATAATAAGGTAAAAGACGCTTTAGGTTACCAAGAAGGAAGACTTCGCCAACTGATAAATACAAGCAAACAATATTTCACAGCTCCCACAACAACATAGATAAGAAAACTAAAAGACATCTAACCATTGTTCAGCTAAGCCTCAAAGAACTTTTCTTGATCAGATACTGTAGCTAGTAAGGTAGCTGCAGACGCTTTCATTCCAAAGAATGCCATAGTAACACTTAACCCTTAACACTTAAGTAACCCAAAAATATAACTCCTCAAATTGAAATTTGAAACTTAGCCAATGTGATGAGTAAACCAAAAAAA
>NW_007596575.1:0-417 GCF_000523025.1 Cynoglossus semilaevis | reverse complement strand
AAAAAAAAAAAAAAAAAAAAATCGTACAAATACTCAACTATAAATAAATCCGCCGAACTCTGCATGATTACTCAAGCGTCGGTTTAAAAACAAACAACGTCTATTCAAGCAGCCCACGTGGACGCGTCTCAAACAGGAGCTCACGGAGCCCAATGTAAGAGTCAGTGGTTGGAATTGTTTTCCAAACGGACAGACCGGGGTTAGAAGATGGTGGCTGATCTCACAGAAGGACACCAGAGTTTCTGGGACATTTTCAGGACGGACGACAGCGAGCTGTTAAACGCTCGCCCACACGCACAAATGTGGGATATTCTAATGAGCAATCTGGCTGCTCTCTGAATATAACTCCTCTTCACACTGTAGGCGAAGTCCATGCCAGTCTACTGACAGAGATACAGCACAGAACATTTTTTAGAA
>NW_007596574.1:0-417 GCF_000523025.1 Cynoglossus semilaevis | reverse complement strand
TTTTCTTTTCTTGCTTCTCAGGCCGTTCCTTAGCGAGTGCTGCAGTGCAGAACATCTGTGGTCATGTGACACAACAAAAGCCAAGCTCACCACGTGAACGGGTGAGTTCACTCAGCCGTCTGATTGGCCGTGTAATAACGGCGCTCTTAGAAGGTCACGCGCCGCGTTCGTACGATGAATGAGCCGCACGTCTTCAGTGAACACCTGATTGTGTAACGGCCGCGTCCGCATGGCCGCCCCGCTGAGTGCCCTTCGCCAACGACCACAGAAGAAGAGGCGGCGGCCATACTTGTTTAACGCACGTGTGAATTATTTGGTGACATCAATTTAACGAGGCAGCGTGACATCAGACGAACGTCCCGTCACGACGGATGACAGTTGGAGCTCGTCACATCCTGTCTGTCTGTCTGTCTGTCT
>NW_007596573.1:0-417 GCF_000523025.1 Cynoglossus semilaevis | reverse complement strand
TGTCTTATTTTGTTGTAATGCACTACACGTTGTTTCACCGCTGCTGTTTATACATGTACTTCAGAGGTATTATTACTGGGTTGTATCATATCGTATGATACCATGAGCAGTTTTTATTAAAGAACTGAAAAGTGGTGCCTGTGTCTTAGCCAGAAATATATAAATCTGTTTCATGTGCGTTTCGGACTCATGTGAACTGAGCGCTACTGAGATCAGAAATGACGCCCGGGGGTGAGCACCAGGGGGTATGTCATACTGTACATGTAAAATACTACATCCACCTCCGTCTCTTGGAACTTATCTCTGTATGTGGTACAGCAGTAATTTATGTACTGATATGTATGTGCACAGTTCAAAAGTAAAACATGCATGTCCTTTGATCTCAAGAATTTTATACACGAATATCCATTTTATAAT
>NW_007596572.1:0-417 GCF_000523025.1 Cynoglossus semilaevis | reverse complement strand
ACAGAATCACTGATAGAAGTTGATATTTATCTGTATATCTATTGCTTTAACACTGACACTTTTTAAAAAAAAATTTATGTTTTACAAAAATCAATTTTTAGCATTAATAATTCATATGTTAGCCTCTGAACGTATATGTATAACTATAGCAGTGGTTCTCAAACTATGACACGCTTACCACAGATGTACATGGGCTCCCTCTAGTGGTACCCTGGAGAATGTGTCTAGGTGAATCCTGTAGTAATAAATAGAAGTTGTGAACAGTATTTTTTCCTACTCTCTTGTTCCATGTGTGTGTAGTAGCCATTGCCTGTTTAAGCAAAATAACCGAAGTCAGTGAGTCACACCCGCGCAGACACAGAGGCATTACCGAAACTATTGTGAGTAACGGTCGATGCTTGAGGTGGATAATGTTTG
>NW_007596571.1:0-417 GCF_000523025.1 Cynoglossus semilaevis | reverse complement strand
ACAAAATTCAATGTGATCTAAGAGACCCACATTCTTGATCCCTGATGTTGCCCACACAACTGTCTTGATTGGCCTATGAGGAATCTACATTTTAAAGAAGAGGTGTAGACCCCATGATTTGTGTGAAAATCGTGGCCCACATTTTGGGTTTCGGATGCTGTCTAGAAGTTTTTGCTCTTTTGCTAATGTCCAGAAAAAAGGTTAGTCACATGCAGATCACTGAAATATGTCTCGTCCAGCAGAGTTTGGATACCAGATGTGGATAGTTTAAGTTTAAGTTTCTCTGCTTATACAATGGATCAAAGATTTGTGGGCTACATTCTCGCTAACCTTCTGGATACCAGATATCAGCTACAATGCATAATTAATGATTCTTTTAAAAAACCAAACAATAAACAAACCCGGGTATTGATAAAA
>NW_007596570.1:0-417 GCF_000523025.1 Cynoglossus semilaevis | reverse complement strand
CAGGTCAAATGAATAATCTAATTAAATGTGTAATCTCTTGGAAGGAGAGAGAAAATTTAAAAAAAGAAAGAATAGTCAAGTTGAGAAAACTGATTTGAGAACTACTAAGTTTGATAGTTTAAAAAAAAAAACATTCTTTTTTTGTTACTCTCTTAGCCTTGAAAGTAATACATAAATAACAGATAAGACAAAGGACTAAATACAGAAATGACAAAATATGTCGGATTTAAGTTATTTAAAACAAATTGCACTATTGGTGTTTTTATATTACAGGCTACATTATATTTGTTTTGACTTCAGAAATGGCCTACGTTAATGGTTGAAAAAATAAAACGATCAGTATTTTTAACACTTATTATTTTTATTATTTTTAATAAGTTGGATCTAATCGTAGAACGGGTCAAAGGAAGGGATCTG
>NW_007596569.1:0-417 GCF_000523025.1 Cynoglossus semilaevis | reverse complement strand
TTTTCTTTAACTCTTCGCCGATCGTTGTTTCAAACAATTATTTTTGTTCTTTCTATTAGATTCTATTTCCAGAAAAAAGCAACAGCCTACCCTTTATCTGAGGGATCTCTGCTGCATTAATCAACTGTGTCTTCACCTTCAAACCTCCAAACATGTCTGTGCACATTTTCTAATCATCACACAGCAGGTAAAAATGAATAACAATTCCTGTCCTTATTCCCCATTCCACGGCTCTGTACAACTGCTAATCAAAGATTAAATTGCAGATGTTGTTGTCATTAATCTCCCTCGTCTCCTCCATCAACCACGGTCTGCTGCTTCTGCCTAAAAGAAAAATGCAGTGAAGTTCTTTAGTAATTTAATATATGAAAAACCCGTATGGCAGTTTAAAATAGTGGAGAAATTAAAAAAACAAAC
>NW_007596568.1:0-417 GCF_000523025.1 Cynoglossus semilaevis | reverse complement strand
TTATTTTTTTAAATCTCATCTGCCTTGTGTTATGTCGCTCAATAAATGCTATTAGTTGCCACCCAAATTTGGCTACAGAAAACAAGTTCCAGTTAAGATGCAGGCGTCATGACATCCCTAGTGAGCTGGAGACACCATTTTTTATTTTTTCTCCTGAAAATACAGAAACTAAGCAGATATAGATGGGTTATTTTTGTTGAACAATTTCCATTTTTAGGCACAAAGATAGTACAGAAACATCCGAGGAACACTGAGGGAAGAACTATATCGATGCCAATGTATATATCTATATATATTTTTCCAACATAGAGAAAAAAGTGGCATAGAATAACCTCTTATTTTGTATCTGATCTGATTAGTGCATTTTTCCACTAATACACTCACACACACGCACGCACAGGAAAACACACTCTTTTA
>NW_007596567.1:0-417 GCF_000523025.1 Cynoglossus semilaevis | reverse complement strand
TTTTTTTTTTTTTTTTTAGTTTTTAGAAATATGGTCTTAGGACAGGGCATGAACCAGAGTTGAGGACGGTGGCTTTTAGTGCCGATAGAAATGCATTTCATGCTCACGCTCACTGTAGCAAACTAAAGATTTTGTCTCCACTGCAGGTCTACTACCAGGGACCCGGTAATGTTACGGTAGGTAGCGTGAACATTGGTCTTAAAATGTCTCATCTAACACCGACATGTTCATATCAAGGATTCCTCGGGTTTTACTGACTATATACTGTATGTTTCGCCCCTGTTTAGGGTCCTGCAGTCCATCCTCCACCAGCCAGCAACCCTGGACAGTGGAATGGACCCCCTCCGTCCCCAGTGAGTTGTTATTTACAAATCTTCCTTCATACATTGGCACAAACACGTTAGTTCAGTCTCGACA
>NW_007596566.1:0-417 GCF_000523025.1 Cynoglossus semilaevis | reverse complement strand
AAAAAAAAAAATTATAGTTGAGGCTTACACCTCGGAAAATGTCATTTTAATAATCCAATACAAGTTACATGAAGAATAATGGTTCTTATTTATTTGATTATTTTAACTGTGCGGGAACATCGGCTGAAAAGCAACACATTCCTGAGAGAGTCCCGGTTCATCCCGGTTCATCCCGGTTCATCGTGTCACTTGTGACCCCTTGTACTTAGGTTAATCTGAACACAGCTGTGAGCAGAGTTGGAAATCAATTTTATTTCATGGCGTTGATGAAATCAGGACGACTCGGCCCCTTTGTCTAATTGATGTGGTTTACTCGCTTGTTACTCAAGTCACTGAGTCACTCAAGTTGGCGCCATAAACTCTCAACCAATACACTTATTATTTGCAGAATTTTTGGTTTTGACCAGAAACACAAAT
>NW_007596565.1:0-417 GCF_000523025.1 Cynoglossus semilaevis | reverse complement strand
TTGTTTTATCACTTGCTGACTAAGACAGACTAAGAATGAGCAAGAATCCAGGGGAAAGAGGTAAAGTACACAGAAACAAAATAAAACAAAACGTTCAACTTATCAGCGATCAGATTTGAATAGAAGACTTTGAGAAAGAACCTCAAAATAGGCAGCAGAATATATTAAAAAGAATACCTGTATAAAGAACTCCTCCAGTAGAGATGTGGTCCACTGGTAATGGATTTCCCAGGTTTTTGCAGGGTGGCTAATGTCAGCAGTGTGCAACAACAAAGACAAGGCCTTTTGTTTCTCTATCCTAAAAAATGAATTAAGTCATTATTGATAGGATATTATCTATCTATGTCATGTTTAATCATTAATTAATTAATTGATCATGTTCTAACCAGAGAAATCAAATAACCTAAATAGTAATGT
>NW_007596564.1:0-417 GCF_000523025.1 Cynoglossus semilaevis | reverse complement strand
TTTAAAGCTCTCCATTGCATACAAGGATGAGTAGAGAAAATGTAGCTTTCATTTTTTGTGTTTTTGTCGGTGATCTTTAAGGCCGGCAGTGACTTTGTACTTTGTGCAGACTCTCACCCTGTTCCAGTCTACGTATTGATGTCTGTGTCACTACTGCTGACTTTATCATTAACCACAGATAAGGAGGAGTACAGGGTGTGAAATTACCGTGCAGTCTTAACGCAACTTCCTACTGGTGCTAAGAGTTTGTCAAACCCATAAGCCCGGTGGAGATCACTCAACTACAGTAAAACCTACCCTTTAGGAATGCAGGGCACGTGTAAGAACTACTCTAATGTTGGATTAGAAATCTTTAACAGGATCAGGGCTTTGTTGTGGTGCTGGTTACTATAAAAACAAAAGGATGGGGGGTAGAGG
>NW_007596563.1:0-417 GCF_000523025.1 Cynoglossus semilaevis | reverse complement strand
AAAAAGAAGATGGAGGAGAAGACAAAGAAGACAGAGTTCTGTGAGGACACTCGTGTCCAACATTTGTGTTGATAGTGTCAGTAAACTGAGGAGGAAGGGTGGGACATTTTCACCAAAACCACAAAATCCGTAATGACAGAGACGAGCCACCGGGGGTGCCCTCTGACATGATCAATATCTGTGTTCCGATTACAGCAACCTAAAAATAGGACCAGGACGTGACGTCTTTCCTGTGTCTACAGTCAATAAGTTTAAAGACGTTCCAAGAACTGACACAGGACACACCCTGAGACGTCTCACGTACGCTAACTAGGTCTGTTTCCTCGGTGACATAACATCCCAGGGGTTTGAAGTGTTGCTGAAACTGTAACACGAAGCCATAAAGCAGCGCCATAACTTACTTCAACAAGAGGCGGG
>NW_007596562.1:0-417 GCF_000523025.1 Cynoglossus semilaevis | reverse complement strand
TCGGAGCTGGGCTCTCATTGTTTCCGCTCCTGGCTTTTTCTGCTCTTTGTAGCGTAGTCTGGCCGCAGACGTCAGAAGCTGCATGCATGTCCTGCTTTATAGGGCGTTTTGCGACTGCAGCTGGTGGGGTTGCTAGTTCGCAAGGCTGGCAGATGGCCGCTCGCTGTTCTAATGCCCGCTGGCATTCACCACTATCAATATGCCTTATACCTATGTGAGTGAGGCCGCTGCTGCTGCTGTGTAAAATCTAAACATCAAAAACCACATACTGTCACTCAACCTCAATCCTGAAGTGTGATGAGGAATAGTTCTAAATCCATTTCCACTCAACTAGTTAATTTTTTGTCTTAAACGTCTTCTACGCCACGGTGATGTGTATTAAACATTTTATGAATGTACTCATAAAAGAAAAAAAAA
>NW_007596561.1:0-417 GCF_000523025.1 Cynoglossus semilaevis | reverse complement strand
TTTGTTTGTTGCTTTGGTTTGATGTCTTTGATGCTTTGAAGTGCACACCCCCCTTTCCTGTTTGTTGGTTGTGCTGACGCTGCAGTCCTTTATCTCTCATGACCCTCCTCCACCAGATGGATACACTCCCCTGATGATCGCCTTCTGCAGCGGGGGAGGTCTGGAGACAGGCAACAGCGAGGAAGAGGAGGACGCGTCCGCCAACGTGATCAACGACATCATTTACCAGGGCGCCAACCTGCACAATCAGACCGACCGCACGGGCGAAACCGCTCTCCACCTGGCCGCCCACTATGCCCGCTCCGACGCTGCCAAACGCCTCCTGGAGGCGAGTGCCGATGCTAACATCCAGGACAACATGGGCCGGACGCCGTTGCACGCCGCTGTGGCTGCTGACGCACAGGGAGTGTTTCAGGT
>NW_007596560.1:0-417 GCF_000523025.1 Cynoglossus semilaevis | reverse complement strand
TTGATTGTGGTGAACAAACACACCCCACACCTTCCACATATGCTTCCCAGCAGCTGCTGCCGCCATCCCTTGGGCTGCGTGTCCTGGAAATGAAACCCTCGACTGGCTTCTAATTGCCATGAAAAAAAAGGCAACATTCATTTACCCTATTCCCCCTCACCCCCACCACCACCTATCCCCCAATATTCATTTATACTGTCAATGCTGTCTTCGTCTGAGAATGCTGTGCTAACACAATATGTATGCAAAGCAATTCATTAATAGAAATCACTGTGGGATACACATTCGCAAATTATCTGTAACGGCGGCCGTGCTAATCCACACAGAGTGATTTCGCTGTAATTCAGCTCAACTTTATGAAGGTTAAAAACCTCACCGACACTCACTGAGGTAGACACACACACACACAGTGAACAT
>NW_007596559.1:0-417 GCF_000523025.1 Cynoglossus semilaevis | reverse complement strand
GCAGTAACTGGTGTCGTAGTAGTAGTAAACAGCAGCTGTAAACAGACAGACCGTTTCCTCTCCCGTACCTTTCCTCTCGTGACGTCCTGCGAGGCCCGCGGCAGATCTTCACAGCCGCCGCCGCCGTCGTTGTGACACAAGCTCACGACGGTGGCGACCGGACAGAGCAGCTCCCAGGACAGGGTCTCCTCCAGGGGGTCGAAGGAAATCCCGGACCACAGCTCCTCGAAACCTTAATAAAGACATAAAGTCAGTGTCAGAGTATCGGTTCCGAGGTGGAGAACCGCTGATGACGTGTGTGCGGTGACTCACGGTTCTTAAACGGACAGACTTGGACTCTGAGGGCGTCCACCACGGTTGACCAACCCTGTGGAGAATTCACGACGTTACATACATTACATTACATTACATTACATT
>NW_007596558.1:0-417 GCF_000523025.1 Cynoglossus semilaevis | reverse complement strand
TTTTTTTTTTCCTCCTTAAAGATGCTGGCTTCATCATTTCAGTGGTTAGAAAAGCACTTTGGATCAGTGTTATTACAAGTCCAATATGCACTCAAGTCTGCGCTCTCACCAGCCTGACTCTCCCCGTCAGACAGTCACTGTTTAGAACTGTATATATCGGCAACACAAGGGCGTCATATACGCTGTATTTTAATCACAAATTCAATTCTTTGCAAACAAACACTATTAGCTGCAAAGGGAATTAGTGTCGATTCCAACTGTACGACGACTGATTGAAATAAGATTTTAATAACTTGGAAACTAAAAAGAATTTCTAAATAAAATGCTCAAATGTGTTTTTTTCCCAAAGTAGACGGTACATGTGTCACATTAGAAAAATCACATGGTCAAAAATGTCCCAAAAAGTACATGTTACTC
>NW_007596557.1:0-417 GCF_000523025.1 Cynoglossus semilaevis | reverse complement strand
GACTGAGCCTGGGCCGCAGCTTCAGGTGGGATTGAAGAGTTCTTTACAGTGTGAGGTCACACACTGCCCACGTACAGCCCAGAGAGAGTGTCCAGAACCTTGGTCTGGGTCTGTGACTCCTGTCCTTGCCTGTGCTCTGCCGTGGTGTATCATTAAGACGAACCTCCAGGGACCGCGGCAGGTGAAGGGCAAACAGAGGGGCCTCGGGTTGATGCGAGTTGAGACTTTGGCGTCCTTGTTAGACGGATGTGTGTGATTTCTCCCATTCAGGGCACAGAGCAGCTGCAGCCGCGAGACTTTGAGCACAATGACTGCAAATGTCACCTTCCATCACCTCCACCTGGCTAAAAGCTTATTACATCCAGTCTGAGTCACAGTGAGGCATATGGCAGCTGATACGTCTTAAAAAAAAAAAAA
>NW_007596556.1:0-417 GCF_000523025.1 Cynoglossus semilaevis | reverse complement strand
GTCATTTGACACAACTGTCGAATGAATTGCGAAGGACTCATCAAGCCAGCACCAAGATGCACAGTATCAACTGACAATATAAAAAATATATACTGTATAAAGTCTATAAATAATTTCATCATTTGGAAAGGTCACTTATATAAACACATTTTTCTTCCTGTTATTCTTGTCTCTGTTCCAGTGAGATACAAGTTTTCATTTTTGTCATATTCAGGATATGTTGATTTATCCTGGATAGTCGTAAATAATCCACAATTACCCTCCGATTTTTTAATTATTTTTTTAAGAGCACAAATTATTTTTTAATAGTATAATATTAATTATTTACATGATTGTGTTGCTTTTTAGTATATTCTGTATATGATAGATTTGACATATTGTGTTTACTTTTATATATATTTATATTATATATTTATA
>NW_007596555.1:0-417 GCF_000523025.1 Cynoglossus semilaevis | reverse complement strand
TTGGGGGTTGGGGTGGGGGTGAAAATTACACCTCGGACCAAACCAGAAGTAGACTTTTCTCCGCTGCTGCAGATTTATTTCTCCATGACACAAACATTGTGGTTCATCCAAATGATGATGTTTGTGCAGTTTGCTGCTGACATTTATTACTGGAGATCACATTTTATTCTTAGCAGTAAATGGGTTTTTGTATGACGTAAATAAATACGTGCGGGTTCGACCCTAATCATTACTTTATTTATATTATAATCTGGAAAGTTTGTGAAATATCACCGCAGCTCGTCGGACCAGGACCAGACTCAGCCCTCCATCACTGCTCCGTCCTCCCGGTTCCCTCAGCTGTTGTCACGTCCCTTTATTTCTCAGGGTCGTGTTCTCGCTCGCTGTTAAGGATCCTGTTACCCCCTTCTTGCGCCC
>NW_007596554.1:0-417 GCF_000523025.1 Cynoglossus semilaevis | reverse complement strand
TTTCCGTGTGCCCTCGGGGGGGGACCTGCCTCCCACTTTGAGAACCACTGTCATAAGTGTGAGTGTCATCTGTGGAGGCAGTGGAGACACATCTCAGTCGGACGGCTCTCAGTAAACCAGAGAAACCGTGGGTTATGTAACGGTCGGAGGTTGGTTCTCACATGTGAGCGTTATCACCCAACAGTCAGCTGGGAGCGGCCCCCGCACGTGGAGCTGTACACTGCTGCGCTCCTTGGACGGAGGGACCAGGCGTCGGACCAGCTCATCACCTCCCGGTTGGTCCGACACCAGGTGTGTGTTCGCAACGGTCTGTGGTCAGCTGACTGCTGAGTCATCACCACTGGACTGCACTTCCTCCTGCCACTCTTTTATCTCCCTGTACAAACTGCTTTTGTAACTCCACTCCACCCCCCACCA
>NW_007596553.1:0-418 GCF_000523025.1 Cynoglossus semilaevis | reverse complement strand
AAAAAAAAAGGCAGTGAGTGACCACTTGAAACACCGCTGCGCTGCAGGGGATTCTGCCTCCTTTGTTTAGATGCTAATATGCTGCTGTGATAGCAATATAGAATGAAGGGGTCCTTCTTTGCCTTTGATACATATTATCCCTCTGCATCTTTTTTACTAGCCTGGCACAACAAGAATAGTATCCCTCGGAGAGTAAATGAGGGCCTTTTTGTTGCGGGCTGACCTGCAGGCGCTGAGCAGCCATTAACATAAGCATATGGGTAATATCTTCCACTGCTGCCTCCTGCTTTTGTGTACCAGAAATAATGATGCCTCAGTTGTATGGCTCTGTGGTATGTACAGTACGGGAGGTTGGCCCTGGGTGGAGGCAGAATGTTTCCAGTCCAGGTTTAACGCCTCGACAAGTCAGTGCATCTCT
>NW_007596552.1:0-418 GCF_000523025.1 Cynoglossus semilaevis | reverse complement strand
AATTCAGACATGACAACGTAATAAGACGTCATTCACACCAGTCGGTCTGTGACGAGTCTCTGCCAGTGAATAATAGGAAACAGTGGGAGGAATGTTAATAATGTGAAAATGGTTTTGTAGGTTTTATTTGTCATCAACATTTGAATATTGCTGGAGTAAATCTGTTGCCAAGTCGCTCGTGTTCCACAGCCTGAGTCTGTGTTTGGTCTGTGTTTTTCAGGAGTGCTGTTCAGTATCGAAGTAACTTCCACGTTCTTTGCGGTGAGAAACTATTGGAGAGGTTTCTTTGCTGCAACCTTTAGTGCCTTTATCTTCAGAGTCCTGGCTGTGTGGAACAAAGATGAAGGTAACAATAAATCTTTCTACTCTGCGTTCAGACCTTTTTCAGGACCCTGTACTGAGTGTTTTTTTATTTGCA
>NW_007596551.1:0-418 GCF_000523025.1 Cynoglossus semilaevis | reverse complement strand
CAATCCCAGGTTGATAACTTCAGCAGCGAGCTGTGAGAGGTCGGAGGTCAAACAGACACAGGTTAAAGGCCTCGCTCCGTCATAAAACCGTGTGACGACCGTTTGGTTTTGAACGTTGAACACATCTGTTTCTCCTTCAGGAAGTCTGACCTACATGCAGCACGTGTAATGAGCCACTGCTCCACGACCAATCTGTAATTTAGGAGACTAATGTCGCTGCCCCTACAGGCGGAATATAAACAGTCCGTGTGCGTGGACTGGAGGAAACTGAAAGACTGAAAACTGAAACGACGAATTTAAAGGTTTGATACAATTTCTTCTATCACCGTATATTTATGTTTAACCTGATTATGTAAATATATTTAATGAAATATATAGAAATGTATTTACACATTTATGCAAATATGTATATATGTGT
>NW_007596550.1:0-418 GCF_000523025.1 Cynoglossus semilaevis | reverse complement strand
CCCCTCTGCAGCTCGTACGTGTGGCAGTAACCTGAGGGGCCCCAGAGGCGTCATAACTTCTCCTAACTACCCCGTTCAGTATGAGAACAATGCACACTGTGTGTGGGTAATAACTGCCATGGACTCTGGGAAGGTGAGCTGTCCTCTTTTTTTATTATTATAACATCAACATAATGTGGTGGAAACAGAGATCATATATGGAAAACAAACTGATGATGAGCAGTGGCAGGAAGCTGAGCTTTGAACATGAGCTGCAGAGTGAAACGATTATGTGCAGAACACCGGACTCTACGTCTTATTAAATATGGTTCTCTTTCATGTTCTCTCTCGTATGTCGGTGGTTGACGAGGTTACGATGGCTGTTTCATATTTCTTTTACCAACTCAACTGAAAAACCAGACCTCATCACAGGGAATGA
>NW_007596549.1:0-418 GCF_000523025.1 Cynoglossus semilaevis | reverse complement strand
AAAAAATTAGAAGAGAAAGTCATTTGTTTTCAAAGAGTTCTGAGGCAAAGACATTATTTAAATTGGATTGGAATTGTGCGGTAGCTGCACTGCACGAACGACAGTTAGTTCCAATCAAACACTTGGTATTTAATGGTTGAATTAAGCTTAACATTCGTCTTAGTATTTAAGATTCAATATTCATATTCGTAGTTAACGGCTAAGATTCAGTCAACGCGATGATCGAATCTCTCGATTTAGACTAATGCTTTAGACCTTTTTGTACTCAGTGATGCACTCACTCCTCTGCACTGGAGAGTCTTAAGATAAGGGCTGTTTCATGTGCAGAACTACAGTTACTTATTGATTGCTGTCACTAGAGACAAGGAAGAGGAGGGGGGGATGTAAGAGTGTAAAGGAGGTCAGTCTGAGGTTTTTT
>NW_007596548.1:0-418 GCF_000523025.1 Cynoglossus semilaevis | reverse complement strand
AACACACACAATTAACGACTTGTAGCTCATCAGTAAAAAATGCTACGCAGCTAAGACTGAACCTCTAACCTCACCCTGTGCCCACTGCACCACAGCACTGAGACAGAACCTGTAACAAAAACCTCAACAAAAATTTAAATCAAAAATAAATAAAATCGAGTGTTTGCAGATATTTAGACCAACTCTATAAACCAACAACCATCGTTAGACATTATACATATAATCTACTGATGAGTAAGTGAAGGCTGAGAACTAAAACTCCTCCAAGCTGATTGGTCGATCAGGTCACATGACTCCAGGCTAACCTATCTGGTCGACCTTAAACTGTGGTGGAGCAGATTACCGGATTAATTCACCAAAGAGGTGACTCTTCTTATTAAAATGCTGTGACCTGTATCTTGTGAGCACCATCTCACCC
>NW_007596547.1:0-418 GCF_000523025.1 Cynoglossus semilaevis | reverse complement strand
CCCAACTGTTAAATCCCTAATCCTAATCCCAACTAATCTGTCTATCCCGAACCCTAATCCTATCCCGAACCCTAGTCCCAACTAACTCTAACTCTATCCCTGTCCCAAACCCTAACCCACTCAGTGGGATGAGAACTGTACGCCTTTCTGGTATAGTTTAAAAGCCTTTGCTATGGCCTGCTATACCAGGACAGGAAATGATGTAAATTGAATTATGTGAAAGAATTTCTAGGTCTGTGTGTATAAATAAATAAATACAAATTAAAGTAAAAACTGAAATGAATAGAGAACATATAGGAAGTTTCTTAATAGCATTTTCAATCAAATCCATCCTCTAGATAGTAGAATTCAGGTGCAACTACTAAAACACTAAACATTCCTGAAAAAATCTTCAAAAATGACTAAAAAGCACTCATTT
>NW_007596546.1:0-418 GCF_000523025.1 Cynoglossus semilaevis | reverse complement strand
AGTCCAAAATGTAGCCTAATGTTTGATTCCACTACAGCTGTGATGCAACAACATGCTGAGAAATCAGGACCAATTTAGGAGAATATATGAAAGTATTTATTTTTCAATTGACTACAGATATGGTTAGATGTAGAACCCGAAATACACTAAACGTGAAGCTTTTTTGGGAACTTTATGAAGAACAGAATACAACTAGTTCTAAGAAATGAGACATACGTGAATGTGATGAATGTGTTCCCTGTATCGTTAATATCCAGTAGGGACAGTCAAGAACACAATTAAACTTTTATATATCCGGATGTCAGGTGGCCCACTTTATCATTTACCATATAACTGTTAATAAATAATATATGTCCCCTGCTGTATAAGTCTGATTCACTGGTGTGAAATACAGTAATTTATATATATATATATATAT
>NW_007596545.1:0-418 GCF_000523025.1 Cynoglossus semilaevis | reverse complement strand
TACTGTAACCCTCACCCCAGGTCCCTCCTCATTTTTCCACCCTTTTTCTCTCTTTTATAATCCCTGCCCTCTGACCTTCCTCTCCCTCCTCCACACCTGTTGTCAGACGTTGTCCCGGGAATGTTGACTTAAACAATGCTGGACTTTCCCGAACTCTGACATCTGGAAAAACGTAGTAACCGGCTGTCTCCCTCACTTGTGGGTTAATTTATAGTTCCGTGTGGTTTGACGAGCCTGTTCTATGAGGGCTGTGTGTAGAATGAACGAAAGTCAAGTAAAAATAGGTTTCACCTTCTGGGGAGTTCAGTGGCAGCAGAGGTCAAGTGAACGCCGGGCCCTAAAGAAAACACATTTGTCCTGTATTTACAAAACGTTTGCTCTGACGGAATTCTCTCTAGGACACGTTGGGTGTATGTTA
>NW_007596544.1:0-418 GCF_000523025.1 Cynoglossus semilaevis | reverse complement strand
AGGTATATATATATTTACACACAAATACATGTGTATATGTATATACATATAGGTATATACACATATATAATTATATATATATACAAATATGTATATATGCACACATATATATCACTATATATGTACTATATATACTGTATATAGTGTTGTACAAATTTATATAATTGAATATATATACAGTACATACATATATACAAATATGTATATATATGTATATACATATATACATATATATGTTGATAGTAAAGTACAAAACAAGGACCCCGCCCCCTGACCTGAGCATCTGTTGTTAAGCCATAAAACTCTTTTTGAGTCATCGACATTTGGGCAGAAAGCCTTAAAAAAAGAAAAAAAAAGAGTCTCATCCCTGGACAGAGTGATTATAAAGACAGTGATGATTTTGGCGTTTCATAAACAG
>NW_007596543.1:0-418 GCF_000523025.1 Cynoglossus semilaevis | reverse complement strand
AAAATCATCTTTTATGATTTAAGGTTAACATCCCAGCCCTTAACCAAACACTTTGTTTCAACAGCATGATGTCATTGATAGTATTTGCTGCTGAGATGCAAATGTATAATTAGGCCAGTGTGGTCACGGGGTCGGCATCTAGAATAGAAATCCTGTAAAATGATCCACTGAGATTTTTTTTAACCTAATAAACAAGTCTGACTGAACACGGTCATTAAACCAGAGGACACAAAGACAATTCAGAACAGCAATGACACTCGGAACAAACGGCTTCTCAACTTTTACATCAAAAACCATTAGACACAAACTCTGAGGGCAAGTTAATTTTAGACACTGACTCGTCCTGTTTTTATCACATCAGCAATAATATCATATTTCATCTCAATCGGCTTCTGATGCTGTAAATCTGTTACGGAGC
>NW_007596542.1:0-418 GCF_000523025.1 Cynoglossus semilaevis | reverse complement strand
AATATAAAATATACACATTTAAATATATACATATAAAATTGTACATAAGAGTTATATAAATATAAAGTTATTAGAGATAGAGAGACAGCTGACATTTTGTGACCTCCCACGCTCTATGTAACTTTCTAACTCACCTGAAAATACCAGGGCTGGGGGGGAAGAAACTGCAGGGATAAGGAGGGAGTACTTTTTGTTCAAAATGAGTTGGCAACAAAATAAAAGAGAGATGAAGTTAGCCAGGGAAAGTAAACAACAGATGGTGGAAACATGTCGCCACAGTTCTCCGCACCAAAAAGCAGCAGCAGCCCAGTGCTGGTCTCTGGGGACATTACCATGCATAAGTGTAAGTGTGATGATGCACGGTCAGAGGTCAAGTGCGTTCCCAATGACAGATGAAACACCAGATTGTCATGCACAT
>NW_007596541.1:0-418 GCF_000523025.1 Cynoglossus semilaevis | reverse complement strand
TCAGTGACGTGAGAACGTCCAGGAGCTGCAGACCGGTCACGTTGTTACGTCCAGACTGTCCAGACGGAGGTGCTGTTGGTCCAACAGGACGGACAGAATACAACGTTAGAGTCCAAACTATTTAAAAACTGAATGTAGTCGTAACCAGAGGAAACCCTGCTGGTCACAGAGTGAAACAACAGCTTCATTTTTCATCCCATAATTCCTGGGGAGGGCACAGCCGGTACAGGTCCTGCTCCACATGGTGTGAAGTCAGAAAGTTCCAAACAACACGGCGTCACCGCGGTGGTAAATAAACACCCGTCACCACAGGGGGTCAGTCACAGACACTAAACTCCAGAACGAATCCTCGATGAATCCCAAACATAAACATCAGGTCTGAGTCAAGTCTGGAACTGGACCAGCTACTGGTCCAACT
>NW_007596540.1:0-418 GCF_000523025.1 Cynoglossus semilaevis | reverse complement strand
CAATTTTGTCCACGTGTGTATATACCAAAGCAACTGAGAAATTTGCTTTTAAAAGGAGATCGCTTTTCAAAAACTTCCATGGCCGCCTTGTAGCTTGGGATTCTGCATTATCACAGTAGCTCGACTTTTGTCTTCGGTACTCTGATTTGGGCTGCACACATTTGTTGCACATTTCTAAGGTTTATTGTTACTATTGCTCTGTCTGTGTTTATTTATTTTGTTTCTGTATATTCAATGGCTGTCTAGGGTGGGGTGGGAGGGTATGGGATTGCTGTGTTGTTTGGTGTCTGTTCTGTTAAACTTGTAAAAATTCAATAAAATACTTTAAAAGAAATGTAAAAATCTTGTTCTTAGATAGATAAATGACTCCACGCTAGAAAATTATAGGTCAAGATTGAAAGATTCTTGCTGTGCGAGG
>NW_007596539.1:0-418 GCF_000523025.1 Cynoglossus semilaevis | reverse complement strand
GTTGAAGAAGACACAGATCTTCTACAGAGGCTGCAACCAAAAATACAACTCCCCAAGATAGGTGTGTAAAACATACATGTTCCATGTTAGTACTAGTCATTGTCTAGTTGAACTGGTCATGTCACTAACATGGTAGAGGGAAGTTGATGTTGACGTCGTTGTTTCTAGTCTTTGTTCAAGGTAACGTGGTCACAGTTTGAATCCATGTCTTTCATCTGTTTCTTCTTCAGTTCTCTCCAAACTTCACATCCTTAAGGAGAAGGTTCCCTCTGATCAGCATCTGTCTATGAAGACAAGTGACCAGAGTCTGGACCAGTGCAAGTCAGAGTCACTAGTAATCAAACAGAACCATGAGGGAGTCAGCGTCAGTCAGGAGAGTGCCTTATCACCTGGGAAAGGAGGAAGTGATGACATGGAA
>NW_007596538.1:0-418 GCF_000523025.1 Cynoglossus semilaevis | reverse complement strand
TTTTTTTTTTACAGTAAGAAACAGAAACACCGACAGCGAGATCTGAAAGCATGGCATGCCACGTGAGTAGTTGACTCCATTCCGCTGGATCATTAGGATCCTGACCAGGACTTGTTTGCCTCCCTAAGATGAGATTAAACAGGCAGGCACAAGAATACTGCAGCAAAACCCCTCTAGTGGAGGCCTCCCCAGCACAAGGAATGCAATTCACAGAAATGGGGCCTCGCACATGTGTCACACCATCAATCTGGCTAATGCACGTACTCTGACCCCAGACCCACCTTGCTGGATTGGTGCCATTTCTACCTTTTGTTTACGTGTTGTTTATCAGGCTGAAGGCAACGCCATTACACAGGTTGAATGTCTAATGTTGGCCTTGTTAAGCACCATGTTTAAACGAATGTCACAATTTTAGCTT
>NW_007596537.1:0-418 GCF_000523025.1 Cynoglossus semilaevis | reverse complement strand
TTTTGGTGTATTTTTCCTGATAATATATATTTGCCGTGGCACAAAAAAAGCTTGTGAAACGCTGCTTTAATTAACAATATATGGTTTTATCTTTTCTCTTGCGTCTCATTCACCTCAGTATTAAATGAATAAATGGTGTGAAACACCTGCCTTTAACATTTGGTATTTACAAGTAAACAAATCCAGAAGTAAAAAAAACAAAACAAAACCATAATTTCTAAATGTGTAGTAAATAAACTTCGGACTCGTGGCGTAGTTAACGGAAAAACTCAACATCATAAAAAGCAAAGGTCGACCGTGAGGATAAACACCGTCGGAGATAATAAAAGAACAGCTCATGTCGGAGAGCTGTTCTGTGTCATTTTCTTAGAAAAATAAAAGCTATAATAAAGCTCTGCTGATGAGCAGTCAAAGACCA
>NW_007596536.1:0-418 GCF_000523025.1 Cynoglossus semilaevis | reverse complement strand
AGCTCACATTTTTTATTTAAATTCCATTTTATCCTCTTTGGATCAATTGGTGCCACAATGTTTAGGTCAAAGTAATTGAAAAACGCAGTGACACCACTTAGTCGTCAAGCCCTTGTGAGAACCTGCCCAATGCTACGTTGTGATTGGTCGTCTTGACAAAAGCCAATTTTGTTCATTAACTTGACCAACACCCTGGTCGTCCTCAGATGTGAACGAATGCCACGACGAGTCTCTGTGTACTCACGGTCAGTGCATCAACACTGAAGGCTCCTTCTACTGCACCTGTAAGCAGCCCTGGACTCCAGACGCCAATAAGAAGAACTGTGTGATTGCGACCGTAGCAGGTGAGTTAGCGAACGCCTCCCGTTGTTAGCCTGTTAGCTGCTGGAGGCGTTCTCGCACTGAGCTGACTCTTTTT
>NW_007596535.1:0-418 GCF_000523025.1 Cynoglossus semilaevis | reverse complement strand
AAAAAAAAGATTTCTCTTTTTCATTAGATAAGGCTTTATTCTTCCAACCCGAGAAAATGCAGGTCACAGCAGCAGAGAGATAAAAAGAAAAGTTGAAAAAAACAAAACACAGATAGATTTTACTTTTTTTTTACATTTTACATTACTTTTTTTTTTTTCAAATAGCAATCCCTCCTGGTCAAATGAATAATAAAGTTGCAGGTGACAATGTAATGTTTTTTAATGGTAAAAAATAAATAACTGTGGTCAAGTATTTCAATTCAATAATAATGGTCATGACACACCATTTTATTCTGTTTTACATGTGTACTGTATGTCACTTTACTGACTACTACAATCATATGCAATGGATTTACATTCATTGCTATCGTTTTATGTGGTTTACTACACACTCTATACTATACTATTTGAATTACAT
>NW_007596534.1:0-418 GCF_000523025.1 Cynoglossus semilaevis | reverse complement strand
CTCACTCCCATGACCACAGGCTTCTCAATAATTCAACATATGGATCTGCAGTAGCAGACAGACAGTGTGATGGAGACAAGCAAACACACAGACTGTTGGCCAAACCACACCGAGTTACACCAGGTGATTGTGATCTTTATGTCGAGATGAGTACAGCTAGACCAGGCAGAGGAAGTCGGCCAAGGATCTGGTCTCACTTCACATCAGCAGGCAAAACACAGGATCTGTAAATGCACCAGTTTTAATTCCACAACTTGGCAGCCGTGGTGTTTGGTTGGTTATTTTTGTTTTTGGCACTGTGGCGCACATGGCAACAGCAAAACACGGACAGAGCCTGGAATGGGATTTACTGTCTCCTCCATCACCTCAACTGATTATCAGATCCAGAAAGAGAGCAGCCTGACCTGACAGAAAACAA
>NW_007596533.1:0-418 GCF_000523025.1 Cynoglossus semilaevis | reverse complement strand
AAAAAAATATTTCTATGTATTTTACAGAAATATGTAGGGCTTGTGCTATTAATGTGTGTATTTGCAGTAACTACACGTTATGTGGCGACGTGTGACGCTTGGCCATAGTTTTCAATTTTCTCTTCTATTCATGTATGTATTTATATTCCTATATATTTATATGTGTGATGGAGTCATTGTTTGTATTGTTGACATGGTCTACAGAAAATTAAATAACAAAGCACTGACTCATCCTTGACTCAGTCTCACACCGTCTGTACTGACCAGAGACAGGATGCTGGTGCAACGTCTCCTGACTTCAACTCTGTCACTGTTATTACTACGGCCTGAATACTCATTCAAATAGGATGAAGTAACATCTCTTCTTTCACGGTGATGAAGAGTTTACATCATATGAATGTAAGCCCTGAAATAACAC
>NW_007596532.1:0-418 GCF_000523025.1 Cynoglossus semilaevis | reverse complement strand
TTTGATATTTTTAATTTCAACCCGTTTTAAGTCGCCTGCAGCTCCGAATATAATTCAGCAGTTCAATGTTTTTAATTGAAAATTTTAAAATTAGAAGTTAATGCAGCGTTTTGAATCAATCTCTCACACGATCTAAACCAAAAAGTAAAAAAAAAATGTTTTTTACTTAATTAACTATTGAAAAACATGTTCTCTGATTATTCATTTCAATCAAAAAAAAAACAAAAAACAACCTATCGCTCTCGTATCTCAGACTTCCGGTGTAACCTTCATCATCTTCATCTTCACAGCTGGCAGGAAATGGAAACCGTGGTGGTGGAGTAAGGGACGGTGTCTGGGAAGGACAAACATCGAGTCATTTCAGGTAATTTCACCAGGTCAGACACTAATTAACATTTGTTTAAAATGTTATAGTCGA
>NW_007596531.1:0-418 GCF_000523025.1 Cynoglossus semilaevis | reverse complement strand
GTGTTGGAATCAAGGCCTCTGTATTGTGATTGGACGAACGGTTTAAAGGACAGACCCATTTTTTTAAGCCTAGGAAAAGATTCTGCGTGTACTAGTATATAAAGTATGTAAAATGCTTTTTTTTCTTGTTTTGGTCTTGTTAAAATGTCATTTTTGTGGTTGTTTGGGGCATTTTATTATTTTACTTTTATTCTGGAGAGCTGGGGAATATATTTATATTTACATACACACATAAATGTAGACAAACATATCATGAAACAGGATCAGGTGACTCACTAGGAAGTGAAGATCTCGTAGATCTCCGGTCGAGGACAGAGACTGTACAGAAACGCCTTGAAGGCAGCTTCAGTGAAGACATCTGGCTTCATTGTGTCATGCTAAAAAAAAAACATAAATAATATAAATATAAATATAAATA
>NW_007596530.1:0-418 GCF_000523025.1 Cynoglossus semilaevis | reverse complement strand
TGACCTCTGATCCACAGATGCTTCTCCACACTCTCCTAGACCTTGGCACCTGGGGCATAGAGGATCATCTCCAATTAACTCATCTCGCTCTCAGACACCATCAGGGTGCGCTGACGGTGGCCGCAGTACGTTAAAAGATTTATACTCCTGCAGAGATGCCGAGTCAAAGGGGTGGTGAGTGCCTTCCAGTTACTGTAACCACCCTGGTATGAAACAGCTCCTCTTCTATTTGCTTCACACTTAAAGAGGGCTTGAGCTTTCTATTTTAACTCTCACCTCACAGTCTCCTTGAACCTCTGGAACAACAGCAGAGTGGGTGTGAAAGTGTTACCTACAAAAACACACGGCAGCTGCAGCGGACTGTTGGACATTAAATGATTAAATGATCAGAGCATGTTTATCTAATTGGCTGAGTTGA
>NW_007596529.1:0-418 GCF_000523025.1 Cynoglossus semilaevis | reverse complement strand
ATGGGTACACAAATCTGATAGGTAGAACTCACCTATCAGATTTGTATACCGTGTATTAAAATTTAAATATATTAATTCGATAGATACAATTCAGAAAATATACCGTGTTTACAACTATAAACCGATCGCTTTAGTTGTCACATTTGCTCATATCACAATCTCTCGCAAATTGTACAAATTAGTACAAATTATTATTTAAATATCGATAATAATATTGTATAAAATAAACTAGCTAAAATGTAATGACATTTAATTTAATGTAAATAGAAATCAATGTGAATTTATTGTGAATTAAGAAAATACCTCGTTGGCCGCTGATTATTATGACAGACGTCACAGACCTGAAAACACGCAAAGCACGCTCCAAAAAAAAATATAAATAACAAAAATACATATCACAAAACTGTGAATGGAAAAA
>NW_007596528.1:0-418 GCF_000523025.1 Cynoglossus semilaevis | reverse complement strand
CTCTGACTCACAGAGCAAAGAAATTCAGAAAAAAATCCTCGTCTCTATCACTTTGATGTAACAGCAGCAGAAAGGAAAGAAAATCAAGTTCCCAAAGTCTGGGCCCCTGCAGCCTATATGCTGAGGTTAGGCCGGACTATAGGGCTGCATGTGTGGTTTGTTGTTGTAGGAACATCTGAGGCTCTGTCCAAACATACTTGAGTCTGATGCACCACTGCGATGCAGCGAGAGCCCTGCAGAGGGAACAATACGGCGCTGCCTCCCTGACCTCTGCGTCTACAAGATCCTACCAAGCACACAATGAGCGCCTTAATGACCAGACTCCATTCCCACCACCAGGGCATTCCCCAATGGTGCTCATTCAGAGCTGCGTCTCTGCCTTCGATGCCCATTCAAGTCCAACACAAAGCCGTCACTG
>NW_007596527.1:0-418 GCF_000523025.1 Cynoglossus semilaevis | reverse complement strand
AACACAACGCTGGAGGACATGTCCAACACAGCAGTGAACAGGAGGGGAGACACGACGTGTCCGTCAGTTGTCCGTCTGTGGAGAGCTCCGGCCGAGAGAGCAGAGAGAGAGAGAGAATTAAAAAAAATAAAAACAAAAGTACAATAAATTAAATCACTATTCCTTTATCCACAAAGAAAGGCAAAAAGAAAAGAAGAGAAGCAGAGGAATCACGCTAACGTCACGAGCTAAGATTTAATCAGGAAAGCCTGAATCTGGAGACAAACAAAACGTACAACTTTTTGTCCTTTTGTTCAGTGGACAGGGTTTGACACAAACTAAAACACAATAAATACTCTGTGTGTGGTAAAAAGATAAGGGTTGTCTCTGTTTATCAGCTAAAATGACACTAAAAAAGGCAGGTCCGTCTGGCAGATCT
>NW_007596526.1:0-418 GCF_000523025.1 Cynoglossus semilaevis | reverse complement strand
CATCTCATTTTTTTCTTTATCATTTGTTGTTACTTTGGATTTCTCCATCCAACACAACAAACAGCAGATAAGTAGAGCCAGGATTGTGACGACCAGTTTAGTGCTTCAGCCTTTGCTGTAACATGATTATGGTACCAAGGGTGGTGTGGTACCAATAAGGGTGGTCCCCCATTTTGTGACCCTCTAGAGTCATTTCCTTCCTCTGCCATGTCATCGTGACACGTGTGCTATTAAAGCTGTATGATGTGAACTGGACATCATGCTCCATAACCAGATCCAGCTTCTATTTTGTAATTGTTCACAGACCACAGTGCAACAGGACAAACATCGTGGTATAATAGCTTGGGCTTAATAGTTGGATCAAAAAGTACACGAGAGACAAAGAACATCGATCTAACTAAGGCACTTTACATGACCC
>NW_007596525.1:0-418 GCF_000523025.1 Cynoglossus semilaevis | reverse complement strand
GCAAAGGCATGGACTATCCTCAAGACATTCCCGGGTAGACAGTTAAAGGAGAGGGCTGTTGAGTGTTGTGTGTCGGAGCACAAGCGCCGTTGCGTAGGCATCGACTCCAAAAAGGATTTCACACTTGATTAAAACCTCTCTGTAGTTTCCAGTAGTTTTCCACCACACCAAGCTGTCTTGGGTATATTGTGCTGCGGCTTAAGCAGATATAACGCAGTGATTTGGAAAACCTGGCACCCCGAGACAGGTTCTGTAAAATGTTTGTAACAATTGTACAACCATAAAGGTGTCATTTATAGATGTTTTCCGTGCTGTTATGTCAGACAAAAGGGTGTAGAAATATCGGAAACTACCACTGACCTGTGACCTTTCAATGTGAAGTTAAATAGCTACCGATGGATGGATGGATGGATGGATG
>NW_007596524.1:0-418 GCF_000523025.1 Cynoglossus semilaevis | reverse complement strand
TGTTGTGACCTTGTGTTCTAACTATGAACCCAGCCATTGTCAAATTGTGTTCTAAAAGTTTCTGTTTCCCATCACACCAAGTACTCCTCTTGTCACAACAAACCTTGGGTTTAACTCAACCTCGCAGCTCCTTTTCTCTACATCTGCATATTTTCAGTTTTAGCTTTAAGCAGCATTTTATGTTCAAGCTGGTTATATGTTTTAGCACACATTTATAATTCCTTAAACATGAATATATATATATATCAAGCTGGTTATATGTTTATCCACACAGGGTACTGTAAGACTTAAAAAACAATGGGGGGAGTAAACAACACGCAGGCAAGAGCATGTAAACCTATGTATCTTCACAAAACATCACCAGGAATAGAAATAATGTCTTCAGGGTCCAGACTTCAGGGTCCAGACTTGGATGGAG
>NW_007596523.1:0-418 GCF_000523025.1 Cynoglossus semilaevis | reverse complement strand
CTTATTTATTCTTGTCATTTTTTAACTTTGTCGTTTTGGTGAAAGAATGCATTGAGAAATAGCATACAGCACTACAGGCATGGATGAAGTGAGCAGTTCATGGTCATGGCATGATGATCAAAGTGCCTTTTGTTTGAAGATAAAGGGTCATGGACAAACATGCACCAGGATCCACACACACCTCAGGCCCATTAACATTCAGCACTCTACCAGCCTTAGCACACATTTATCATCACATCATCCCCTTCCAGTTCCCTGTTCTTCATCAAAGGCTAATTAATTAGTTTTACTGATAAAATTGTAGCTCATTAATTTGCTACCCTTTGCTGTGTGTGTATCAGTGTGAAGGCTGGTATGATGCATACAGTTTAACATACGCTCAGGCTGAGGATTAGGATTAGAACAGGATTTTTTTTTT
>NW_007596522.1:0-418 GCF_000523025.1 Cynoglossus semilaevis | reverse complement strand
ATTAAAAGGAAAAGTGCAGGAATGAAGGAAGGAGGCTGTGAATGAGACATGTGTGTGCATTTACTGCCCCCTACTGACTCATTACCAGTAGAACCGTCAATCATTGTGTACTGTAGTACTTTCCTGAGTTGTATTTCTCCACCGGTTAAAGATTTAAAAAAGGAAAGATTTGGTGTGAATTTAAATCAAAGCGTCTTTTGTTTTTACCTTCTGGCAGTGAGAATGGTAAAAGTCTGCAGAGCACGGGAGCACGGGCGATTTGATGGGACTGTCGGCGTCCAGACTGAACTCCATGGACTCTACAGAAGACAAACAACAGACGGTTGGTCATAGACAGACCGGGCCGATTGTGAAACGAAATATCATGATATTCCAGTGAATCGATATTTTTTTACACCCTGGAAGAATTTATTTACAA
>NW_007596521.1:0-418 GCF_000523025.1 Cynoglossus semilaevis | reverse complement strand
TTTTTAAAGAACAGGATTCTGTGTATGAGGGTGTGTTTGTCTCAGTCTTTCCATATATTTCAACCTTTCTTGTCGTGATCTTTTATTCATCTTGTGATTGGCTGAAGGAACACAGGCTTCACACCATGTGGATCAATTACTTTAACCGTCCAAAGTTAGTAGATAGTGATGTCCGTTTCTGTGGAACGATCTACGACACCTCGCTCCCTCTAATGTTACGATAATTATTTTTCCCGTCCTCCTTAACTACGGCCATTAAATCTCTCGGAGATCGTCATTATATAATTACAAGTTCACAAGTTCAACATGACAGCGAGTAATGAGCTCCGTAACTTGGCTCTGGATTTAGATGCGTTTTCTTACGTCGTACTTCATATCAGGGAATACTGCAGTAAAGGTCCAGAGAGAGAAGAAAAAA
>NW_007596520.1:0-418 GCF_000523025.1 Cynoglossus semilaevis | reverse complement strand
GGAGCAGTCTAATCACCTTCTGACTGTTGCCTGAGCCTCTGTATCAACAGTAATTTGACTTCAGAGTTTCTCTGGATACAGTACAACCAGGAATCAAACCCAGAACCTTCTACCTGCCTCAATCACTCCAGCTGTTCCCCAGAATTATACTCAGTTGAAGGTCTTCTTATTTAACAAACATAACAAACAGCAAACGTCAAAATAAATTAATTAATTAAAACACCTGACACATTCAACCAAGCCGTCGGGTCAAACGCTCACAGTCGTCCGACTAAACTGAATGACTCACTTTATTGATGAGATTTAGGACGAAAAACACCAGAGGCCGTCACATAGGACATTAACATGATTTAAAGTCTACAGTCCAACAACTACGCCACAGGGAGGGGCACAGAGGACCAGGACCAGGACCAGGACC
>NW_007596519.1:0-418 GCF_000523025.1 Cynoglossus semilaevis | reverse complement strand
CTGACTAAAAAGAGTGAGTCTCACTGCTGCTGTCAACACTGGTCATCACATCAGAAGATCCAAACATGTTTGTTATTGAAGCGGAGTTCATTGCGCAACTTTGTCTTTTCCAAAGTAAACCATAGGTGGGATTTGAATCCCTTGTGCAACAAACAGCAGACAAATAAATAAGCAAATCCCGTGGTGTGGCAGCAAACATCAGAGGAATCAGAGCAGAAGAAGGACAAAGAAGCAGGTATGGATTGTCGGATCATTGTTGTTCTATGTCTACATTAGTAGAACCACTCCAAGTTTGATGGTGAATTTGAAAAGTCTCTTTCCTCTTTCAGACTCAGCGTTAAAGTCAAGGCTCTACAGCATGAAGACTGTGATTTTGGCTCTTTTGATAGTTCTGCTTTTCAGCCACAGTGAGTAAAGA
>NW_007596518.1:0-418 GCF_000523025.1 Cynoglossus semilaevis | reverse complement strand
TTGAGTTAAACTGCCATTTGGGCCAAAGGAGAAGAGAGAATGAAAACAAAAACAGGATTTATGAAGCAAATCGTGATCTCAACTGAATCCAAAGAAAATAAGTTGACTGACATAAAGGCATTTGTGGCATACAATTTCCAGACCTTCAATTTTTTTTGAATTTAGAGTTATCTCTCTTTAGTTGTCTTTTACTTGGAGTCAATGTACCCTGAACTGATTTCATCTTTAAGCTGTGTCTGGCTAACATAAAGCTTTTGCTTAATTTTTGGCTTTAGATACATGTTATATGTATTTTTTTTATCGATTATTGGACATCAGCTAGCCTTGACATAGCTTATTTTTGACTTAGCTGTTCTTATGTTGTTAGCTTTTAGCTGTGTTGTTGAACCTAGTCCTAATTCTGGGATGAAATCAGATT
>NW_007596517.1:0-418 GCF_000523025.1 Cynoglossus semilaevis | reverse complement strand
CTCAAATACGACACTAACTAAAATGCGAGTCGATGCAGGACTGAAGGTGAAGTCTCTGTATGCTTTATGTATTGGTGACATTCTGTAATAACGGTACCTGTCGGGGCTCATTTGTGCCAACAAAGTAGGTAGCTCCTAGTAGGCCCTCAGGTAAACCCCCGCCACTTGGGCGGGAGTTTGACGGCTGCCCGCAGGTGTCGCAAATGACGGTGCGGCTCCGTAGGAAGTATTCATTCTCCCCACCACATGTGCTGTGTGCTCTCTGTGGGGGTAAGAGAGGAAGGGAGGCACAGCAAAATGAGTCAGGTGCAGCGGAGAAAAACAAGTGAGCCAAAAATATTCCTTGTGCTCTGGGTGGCTCTGAGTAAGTCTGGCTAGGTCTGGCTAGTCGCTGCTTTGCAAGTCACAAGTAAGTCTC
>NW_007596516.1:0-418 GCF_000523025.1 Cynoglossus semilaevis | reverse complement strand
TCTGTCTGTCTTTCACTCTCACCCCTCTCCCTCTTTCTCTGTCTGCCTCCTCCACCTGGTTTGAATTACTCCACTTGACTCTCCTCCCAGGAAGGTTGATTGTTGGTGACACACAGTGGGGCTGGTTTCAGAGGAGCAGAATAAAATGATCAGAGCAGAAATAGAGAAACGTCACTGCATCAACGCTGGTGTTAGGCTCTTTACCTTTCAAATTAAAAGTCTTTGCCACATCTGGTCTCACCTGGACCCCAGGACGGGAAAAGGAGGCTCTGATTTAAGTCCACTGAAGCTGACGGTCCTTTTGTCTTTTCCTGCTACTGTCTCCAGTTCCTGGGACCTGGTATTCCTGGTGTTACTGAAGTTAAAACAAAACTCTAATGACTCCTCTTTGCTTGTCCCTCTCTTGTCCCTCTCTTGT
>NW_007596515.1:0-418 GCF_000523025.1 Cynoglossus semilaevis | reverse complement strand
TATATATATATATATATTTACATACAGTATATGTGTAGACATATATGTACCTGCTGGTCAAGTCAAGCCAATACAACTTGTATTTCAATGCACTCAAATGATGATGAAACGACGTCAGCATGTCACACCAAGACGTTCAGTACAAATCGTGATGTTGCCAGTATCCGCTGTATTTTATATTTCTAAAAAAAAAAATTAGATTTGGTTAAATATTTTTATAGCTCTCTATATTGTTACTCTAAAATTAGTCATTTTTAAAACACTGGTGTCTGCTTCATATGTTCCCACATTTCTGGCAGCTAGCACAGAACAATCTGCATTTGGCTGACGCTGAATTAAGACACTGTCAGTGAAGAAGCCATAAATACATACACAGTGTCAGGGTCCTGGTCCATGGGTTGACATCATTTAAGCACAC
>NW_007596514.1:0-419 GCF_000523025.1 Cynoglossus semilaevis | reverse complement strand
AAAAAAAAAAAGGAGAGGAGGGAAACGAATGTGACCAGTAACCTAGGATGCTGCCTGAAAGACTTGCTCAGAGGACACACACAGATGCAGACACCTGCCCACACTGTGCATTTACAAGTGTCCACATATAGACTGGTGTAGAATACCAATGTGGATAACCACAAGTGCAGACAAATTGGAAAATGAAGGTCAACTCCCCCTCGTCTTTGTCAGCGTGGTATTCGTTACCATCCAATCTTGACCAAAATGTTCAGCTTAGAACGTGAAAATGTCATTCACAGCTTCTTCCTCCATCAGGGGTCGCCACAGCCTCTACATGATAATGAATTTAATTCATTCACATGAAGCAAAAAAAGCCGATAAGGTTCTGCATTTCCGCCTGACAAGAATTCTAAATATACTCTTAAAATAAATCCAAA
>NW_007596513.1:0-419 GCF_000523025.1 Cynoglossus semilaevis | reverse complement strand
AGAGTAAGATTTACTTTGCCCTTTAAAATACCAAGATTATAAGATCACAAGGAGGATTAAAAAAATAAATTCTTCAGTTCTAGCTGATTTGATTTCCTTCTCAGAAGAAATAAAAACGAAAACAATCGAAATAAAAAACCTCAGTCTGTACAGAGGCATGAAGGGAAGTCGAAGGCGGGACCCAAAAGAGAGGCTTGGCCAGAAGTAAAGTACACAAACAGTGCAGTAACGGCACGACGTCCTAACTTTGTTTCCCTGATCCAGCCTTTTTACGCCGCTGTCCTTTCTGCAGGTCGGACTACAACATGAAAAAAATAGGTGGAAAACTGCGTCCATGGAGACAAGAGTCAGGAATGTTGACGCGTAAAAAGTTTGGAAAGGACCAGTGGAGGGCGACGAAAGGAAGGTAGGCTGGAGTT
>NW_007596512.1:0-419 GCF_000523025.1 Cynoglossus semilaevis | reverse complement strand
AAGAGACTGTTAGAACAAAGGAAAGTGTGAGTTCTGACTGGAAGATAGAGAACACACAAGAAGAAAAATGAGATTGGAAATTTTGTTTCTGAAACAATGGCGTGTGTGCGCGCCTCTCAACTCGTCGCCGTCGATTATAGAAACACACAGATATGCACACATACGCAAACTGACACTGGCGCTGGCTGCTGTTTGGCAGGAGCCTCCAGTGGAGGGAGCGTGCGCGCCTCATCTCTACTCCACGACGACTAATGGAAACCAGATGTGTGTGTGGGGCACAGCTGTAATCGGCGTCACAATAGACCGGCGTCAGAGCTCACCGCACTCAAACAGTAGTGCTGTGCCCTCCAATCTCCCACAATTCCAACGCCCTCTACACACATGCTCACACACCCTGCCACACACACACACGTAGACAC
>NW_007596511.1:0-419 GCF_000523025.1 Cynoglossus semilaevis | reverse complement strand
ATCGCCCCCCAAACCCCAACTCCCCCATACAGCACCACTGCGTACATGAAGCTGCATCTGGGAAATCATCATCAATCATCATTATTTACTCTGTTGTGCTCACTCAAAGTTGGTCTTCTGAGAAAGTTGCTCCAACATTATTAATCTCAATTTCTGCAACGCTCGCTTTGTTTCACTTTCCGGCTTCAGTGTTGCAGCTATGTTGTACTTTATAGTATTTCTTTTTTACTAAATTAACAAACCAATGCTTCCCTGGTTAGAGTTACTAACTAATTATTTCCATGATACTGGGGTTTGAACATCTGTCTGATTTACACACTTAATATTTTTTCTTAACTGCTTTATAGGACAACTTTTACCTTGATATTTAGACTCGCAGTGCGTGACAAATTGATTTGACATTAGCAATCATTTCAAAA
>NW_007596510.1:0-419 GCF_000523025.1 Cynoglossus semilaevis | reverse complement strand
CCCCCCCTCCCTTTCCACAACTGTCTCACCATCGTGAAAACCATGGTGAGACACACAGTAGATCATCATTTACTGAGTTTCTTAAATATCTGTTCAAATACCGAACGCTTTCAATGACGTTTATTTTCAAAAACTTCTCTTTTTTCTCTCTGATGTTTCTTAGGAGTACCCTGGCAAAGTATGTATTTATTTATATTATATTATCACTACAAAAATGAAGTTTGAATTGGTATTTAAACTCATGTCATTCTTTGACCTTTGACCTTCGCTGCAGGTGGTTGCTGGCCTATGAGAACTCCATGTCCTTCCACTTTAGCAACTACTTTGTGGGATATTTCAGCGAGACCACTGCTACTCTGGCTGGAGCAGGCTTCACGGAGGAGAAGGACAACCTCAAATGGTCAGAACTGAACACAGAA
>NW_007596509.1:0-419 GCF_000523025.1 Cynoglossus semilaevis | reverse complement strand
GATAACGATTCTTACAGATGTTACATATTATGCTAATATCACTCGATCGCAACGTCACCTGTAGCTCAACTTAAACATTTTAGAGTCGCCGTGCCTGTGTGCTTAGTGATTCAGTTATATTTACTGTACTACCTATATGTGTGACCTGACAGTGCACACACTGTTCACACTGTTTTTCCTCTGGCTCCTTTTTTGTTTCCTCTGGATGTTTCATTAACCACTTACATTACTAAAACCTAAACCCAAATTAACAGAGAAAAACACAGCTGAAGGCCACACACAGTCTGATTCTAGATTAAACTGGTTTTTAAAAAGCTCTGAAATTATAAGGATATGGAAAATAGCTGGAAAATATGCAGTGGCTTCCAATTATAGTGACTGTCAATTATGTGAGTTGTTTATTCATTTCTGCTCTATTT
>NW_007596508.1:0-419 GCF_000523025.1 Cynoglossus semilaevis | reverse complement strand
CTGTGATTTCACTCTGGCTGTGTGAGACGGGGGTTGGGAGTGTGTTTTATGTGAATCCGTTGTGTATCTAAGCAATAGGGATTCCAGGTTTATGAGTCCTTCCTGCATCATTTTGAAAACATCAGCGAGAATGTAGCCTGCCTCACAACATGGGCCTTATGCGCCGAATTCCTCTCCTCGCAGCGACGGCGCAAATGGCAAATTGACGGTATATGTGGGCCTTCTATGGGGGAAATTGAATTGATAGTGAGTTAAATGGGCGGACATATGTTATCATACAAGCAATCATTGTTTTCCGTGCCAAGAAAAATGTCCGTGACGCCCTTGTTAAAGCTGCAGGGATCGAATATGTAACGCTACAAAAATGCCGAGGAAGGTTTTGGTCGATTGTTAATTCATTTCAGGAGAAAGAAAAAAAA
>NW_007596507.1:0-419 GCF_000523025.1 Cynoglossus semilaevis | reverse complement strand
TTTTTTTGAATTATCGTTTAATTTACCAGTGGTTTGTTTGTTCATTTTGTTGATTTAAAAAATAGCCTCAAATGTTGCCTTTAGTTTAAAATAAAACCAGATCTTTAATAGTTCCTTTTTACTTCTGGGCCAAATACTACAAACTATTGTAGTATGTAAATGTACTATAAATGTTGAAATCAAATCAGTTCTGTTCTGTATAAAAGATGTAAAACATGTAAAACTGTTAGCACTGTTAGCATAAAGTGTAATGCCTTTAATATTCATGTTGTTATTGTGATGCTTGAGTATATAACATACATGCTTAAATACAGAGGTGGAGAGTAACGAATTACATTTACTTAAGTTACTGTACTTGATTACTTTTTGTGAGTAATTTGTATTTTTCGAAGTTGTTTTGGGAATAGGTAATTTTACTT
>NW_007596506.1:0-419 GCF_000523025.1 Cynoglossus semilaevis | reverse complement strand
TTTTTTTTTTCTTCTTCTTTCTGGTGGAGAAGAGCGAGGGAGACGGAGAGAGAGAAAGACAGAATGGAGACAAAATGTGAAGAGAGCAGGAGGACGTGGAGGTGCTGGAGGACGGTCCTCAGCTGCTCAGGGCCATGGTGTCGATGACCTGCTCCAGCTTGCACCTCAGTCTCTGTCTCCTCGCCTGCTCGTCCCGCTCCAAGGCTGACAAGATCTGAAGATAGAAAACGGAAGAGGTCAGTGAACCTAACAAATGTGCACGCTGCCCCTTTCAAAACATGGAGGCGTTCTTCGCAAAAAGACTGTCGGACGGCGCTGATATCCCACCTGTCCACTTTATGGTAATTTGTTTCTTTGGCCTTAGACGGAGAGGAATCTTTGCATCTTAAATTATTGCAGTGGTTCTCAATTATTTTCTG
>NW_007596505.1:0-419 GCF_000523025.1 Cynoglossus semilaevis | reverse complement strand
AGAGTTGCTGGCTAACTGTTGGCCAAAGTTAGCCCAATTGGCCAAAACAGTCAGTGAGTCACACACGCTGTACGAGTAATCGTCTACGATGTACGGCCAAAGCTCGCGATTTATGTACTCACACTGTACGGTCCGATCATCAAACATGAACACGACCAGAGAGCTCACACTGTGCGGGTGAAAACGGCCCGTCGCCCCCTGCTGACTGTCCTGTCTATTGAGAGTTTTCAATAAAGATTTATTTGAAAGCTCCGACGCCGGTTATTAGCAACCTGCTATTCATAAAGAAGAAGCCCGCCATTATGATTGCTGCGATAATTTTTCTTTATTTACGTTTCTCACAGTCGTGCTAGCTGTAGGAGGAAACATTATAGAGGCACTCATGTTGTTGTTGCCACAGCTCTATCAATCTCGCCTCC
>NW_007596504.1:0-419 GCF_000523025.1 Cynoglossus semilaevis | reverse complement strand
ATTCTGTTTTGATATTCTTACTAATTATACTTTTATATCTTTCTTAACTTCAAATGAAAAGATAACCATTTTTTTACAGTATAAATTGTAGAGAAATGAAACAAATATTGTATTTAAATTAAAAAAAAAATAGAAAAAACACCTGAGTAGCAGTAAAGGTAGAAGAATGTTTGATTTATAATCCACTCAACAGCCTACGGTCACAGTTACTGTGTTTATTTCCACCATTTTAACATTTTTATTAAGTTGCTGAATATTGCTCTGCAATTTATTGGAGTATCTCAAGTACATAATGAATACCTCTGTGTACCCAGTACGGTAGTTTAATCTGAAAAGTATTCAGTCATTAAGTTTGTCAATGTTTTTTTGCTCTTTACTCAGTTTTTAAAAGCCATAATTTAATGGTTTGTTTTGGCCAC
>NW_007596503.1:0-419 GCF_000523025.1 Cynoglossus semilaevis | reverse complement strand
GTACACAGTAGTTCTGTGTTTGGCTCCAAACCACTGCTGTCATCAATCATCCACAGACACAGACCACAGACACAGTCTGTTCTGTGTGTGCTGTGGCTCTGTGGACTTTCATCCGTCACCCGGTCTGCTGTTCGATGCCTACGAGGCAAACTGCTGACTGAGGAGCGGTCGTCGTGACCCGCCCAGACACCGGTCTGTGTCTTCAGAGCTGGTCACGTGATGGTCGTCTACTTCAGGTCAGAGACACTGATCGTCACATGAGTTTCTGGAACCCTGAAAACAAGGCAGCAGGTTGGAGAATTACCCAGAATGCTTTACGGCTTGGAAAAAGGTTTTCAGATTTGTTTACATTTAAACTGAGGCGACGAAGAGAAACTGTTTAAATAAACAAAGGTTTTTTTGATTCATGATTTTTTTTT
>NW_007596502.1:0-419 GCF_000523025.1 Cynoglossus semilaevis | reverse complement strand
CTCCCACAATCCTCTGCTGTTTCAGTATCAGACCAGTCAATGACTACTTGAGGCTTCAGCCTTTAAAAACCTACATTTCATATTCCTTTGTTGGAAAAACCTTCATGACAGTCTTTGGTCTTTGATAATATATTTCACCAATAAAACACAGTTTTCACCACACGTCTTAAACAGCTGTGTCCCTCTGAGGCTGGTCACTCCAACCAGCTGAGCATGAGTGATGGCCGGTGTGAAGCAATGTTCGGTTGACAGATGTAGCTGGAGGCATCACACTTCTGGGATGTCCTGCCATCATTTATCAATCCTATCAACCATCTGTCCATCAGATCGTCCAATAGTGTCCACGCAGAATCGTTAAAATCCTACATATATATGACTCGGCTTATTATTCTAATTCTGGAATTTAATGATTTTTTTTT
>NW_007596501.1:0-419 GCF_000523025.1 Cynoglossus semilaevis | reverse complement strand
AAGGCTGCTTCAGTGACGTCACAGCGCATCACAACAGCCAACAACCATTCTTACTTTCACCACCCACTGAATTGACCCAGGGGCTCAACTTGGACTATTTTTCTGTGCAACGCCTGTTCCATTAAAAATGGGCTTTGCATTTGACAATGTAGGAATATAAACTGTCTGATTTTAAGGAACGTTAAGATTTTAACTCAGAACATCAAACGTGTGAAGACACGTCCGTCACGCCAAGTCTACCCAACCAAACGACTGAAACCTGTTATTGAGGATTTAAAGATATTTTAAATTAAGTTAGTATAAGTTAGAGTAGACACACACGACTCAAATGACACAGTGCTCTCAGTTGTAAACAGAAATTAAGAAAACGTATATATCTTAAAGTATTCGATTAGTGATCAATTGTGGTGCATTTAAGG
>NW_007596500.1:0-419 GCF_000523025.1 Cynoglossus semilaevis | reverse complement strand
TATATATATATTTATATATTTGTTTCACATCCAGTATAATTTTAATAATTATTTAAAGCCTCGTTTGGCTTTGAATTTCAGCTTAGTTTTTTTTTTTTTAATTTAAAAAGATCTAATATAATAATAATTAGTATATATTTTAAACGTAGCTACTATGATTTTCTTTATGTATTATAACATAATATAAATATTATATATAAGAAACTTGAAATGATAAATGCAATCATTATTTTGCCCACTTTTAGTACAGTACAATTTTTTAAATTTTATTTCACATTCGCCGATATGATCGTAAAAAAAAAAAAAAAAAAAGGACTGAACTCCGAGTAAAGTATTTATTTTTCAAATCGGACACGTGAGGACAAAGTGACTTACAGTAAATACTGTCTCAGTGTTAAAGTTAATGTAACATTTACCCC
>NW_007596499.1:0-419 GCF_000523025.1 Cynoglossus semilaevis | reverse complement strand
AAATAGGAGAAAGGCCCAAAGAAAGAGATGAATAAAGAATAACACAGAAAAATGGTGGAGGCTGAAGCATTCCCTTCACCCCTAATGGAGGCCCCCGGAGGACGGCGAGGAATAGTTTGAAGACAAAAGTGTCACATTTTCCACCTGGAGCAGTGCTTTTTCAGAAGTTTAAAAAAAAAAAAAGACGACACTTAGCGAAGGGCGCTTCAGGCTGTTTCATCACACATCAACTCCCCTTCCCCGTATTTGCTCCCCTGCTCATTTTCTAATTCCGCTCCCAAGGGCTGATATAAAAACAAAAAGATTGAATTTCTTCAATTTCTATTTGACAAAACACCTACTGTATGCCAGACCAAAATGAACTGTAGTTTGATTATCTGTTATAAAAAAGACAAGATACCTAAACTCCTCCACCTGAG
>NW_007596498.1:0-419 GCF_000523025.1 Cynoglossus semilaevis | reverse complement strand
CGTTATGTTCCAGCATCAGAATCTATTAGATGAATGTCCTGTCCTTTCACGAGGACAAGGTTGACCCAGCAGTAAGGTTCCTCTACGTACAGTAGAAGAGCAGTTTGCCTCAGGAAGGGCATCCGGCAGAAAAACTGTGCCAAATCACTGTGGGGATTACCGCTGCGGCCAGCTCCGATGAAGAAGAAGAAGCATTCTGATTTTTTCATTAAAAAATCCTGAATGAAGAGACTTTTAAGAAACCAGGTCAAATTGTCTATTTGTTTGAAAATGTTTCCTTGATGGAAAACTATTCAAATGTACGCCAGTTAATTATCTCAGTGTACATCAACGAGAGGGGGATAATTCCCATAAGATTGTGTTCTGTGTTATTTGCCTTTTTTTAATGATGGTTAATTAAATGGCACAGAGCTTCAGAC
>NW_007596497.1:0-419 GCF_000523025.1 Cynoglossus semilaevis | reverse complement strand
TTGTTTTCCAGTAGTGTCTTTTTTTTTGTTTTTTACGTCCGTTGGTACGACAGTCAGGCTAGTTGGCGAGGATCCCGGGTTCAAATCCCACCCTGCCTATGGTGTGTTGAGCAAGCACCAGATGTTTCCTCACCTGTACGGTTGCCGCGAGAATGCAGAGGTGTTTACAACGGGCGGATAAAACCGCAGGAAATGTTCCCTCGCTGAGAAAACGAAGAAATGTTTTTCTCGCCCGCAGCTCAGTACTGACAGCACGACTAAATATGGTGTAATTTAAACAACAGCGACTTACATTATTGATAGTGTTCAAGTTGGCACATGACAGCTCCTGTCACTTGTTCCACAATCTCGCGTGATAAATCACGACAGGCCGGTAAACTGGAAGCATCACTCACTGCATGTAGGAGGATTAAAAAAAA
>NW_007596496.1:0-419 GCF_000523025.1 Cynoglossus semilaevis | reverse complement strand
AAAACTAAGACATGCGATGATGCTGCAGAAAATGGGATCAAATTCCTGGGTTTTATTCTTCATGTTTACAACATTCCACACGTGGCTTATTCCAGATTAACCATTTCAGACTTGTTCACCTTTTGTTGTTTCCAATTGAAATTCCATTGTAGTGTACCATAGAAGTCACTGCAGTAAAACCGCAGTGATTTATGTGGACCAATAAGACATGCAGGATCACATCCAGTAAATAATTAACAATATGAAGTGTAATAACACAGCTGGGACAAGACGTCGTCTTAACTTTCATTGGTTCTTTGATCTGGATCTGGATTGGGACCAATGAGGTGCATTCCAGAGGCTTCCCAGGGATTAATCAGACATTCCTTGCTGCATCCAGACCTTCTTTCCCACAGGTGTTACTCCCTTCATTAAAATCC
>NW_007596495.1:0-419 GCF_000523025.1 Cynoglossus semilaevis | reverse complement strand
CACTAGATGTCGCCAAATCGTAGATTCTTTATTCGCAAACATCCGTTGTTTTAACTGTGTTGCACCTTCATAACACAACGTCTCCATGTGCTGTCATCGTTCCAGATGAACCTCCTCCTCAAAGAGTATCTGATATCAGGAGACGTGTCAGAGGCCGAGCACTGTCTGCGAGACCTGGAGGTGCCGCACTTCCACCACGAGCTGGTCTATGAGGTACTGCAGACCTGAGGTTGAGCTCAGGTGTCAACTGGTGCCAGTATTTAGACGAGAAAGGATATGAAACATGGCCCTTGTTGTCATTTTCATGTCTCTTATGATGGTCACATATTTTTGATGCATGGTTGTTGACTTTCCTTTAGGTGTGTAATGTATTCTGATGTATTAAATGTTTGGATTTTTTTTCCTATACAAATATTCAC
>NW_007596494.1:0-419 GCF_000523025.1 Cynoglossus semilaevis | reverse complement strand
ATCACAAATGTCTGATCACAGCCTCAGTTTGGCCCAATATAGGGGGCGGGGGGTATAAATATGTCTTTTGAAATTGTCAACGTGGCAAATAATTTTCAGAGTCGTTCAATAGTGTAATGGTGTAGAAAATGAATTGATTTGTCCACTATGTGGGGTCTGCCCTCCTGTATTTAAGGTGAAACCAGAATTCAGAATTTCAGGGTCTACGAGGTCAAGGTCCTTCAGAGAGTGACGGCCTCTGCCAGGTCTGGCTGCGTAAAACAAACACTGATGAGTTTATATGGACACAATCTCAACCAAACAACAGCTAACTAGACTAAACTAAACTAATGAACCAGAGAGAGTTGTAATTGCCTTTAGCATTGTTGTATTATACAGTATTTGTTTTAAAATATCTTTGCATTGAACGTCGAACACTG
>NW_007596493.1:0-419 GCF_000523025.1 Cynoglossus semilaevis | reverse complement strand
CTTTTTATTACCAACGCGTGGTTGAAAAATGGGTTGGAGTTCCTGGGCAGTAATCCTTAAATTCTGATAAATGGGTTGGAGTCCCTGGGCAGTAATCCCTAAATGCTGGTAAGTGGGTTGCAAATCCCTGGGCAGTAATCCCTAGAACTAAACGGGTTGGAGTCCCTGGGCAGCAGTCCCTAGATGCCAAAGGCCTACAAAGGAGTGAATGTGAATGTGTGTGATTGAGAAAAAATTGTGATCGAATCAGCGGGCAGTCTGAAACCTAACGGTGTAAACATATGACTACTGATCAGTTGAAGTAGATCACAAAACCAACTATTAAGCTGTTTGTCTATTAAGAAAGTTGTTTTTTTGTTTTTAAGTTTTTTGCGCAGCATAAAATTAAAATTTTAAAAATTTAAAAATTGAATAAAATA
>NW_007596492.1:0-419 GCF_000523025.1 Cynoglossus semilaevis | reverse complement strand
CCCCCCCCACCCACTCCTTCCAACCCCAGGAGAACTTCTCTGTCTCTACAGGGACCATACAGTCTGGACCAGACAGTAGATATTCAGTGACCACTGGTCACAGTACGTAGGTGTTGGTGCAGTGGTGAGCTCATCTACTCCCTCCTTGTTTGTATCTGTGTTTTTATCTTGAACAATATTTGATCCTGACTCTGAGCTGTGTCCTTCGTGTCTGCCTCCTGTTTGACTCTGATGACTGGCCTTTTTTATTGTTTTTATCTGTAGGGAGTTGAATGTCTCTGTGACGCTGGAGCCTTAGCTGTGGATTAGCTAATCTTAGCAGTCAAGTCAGGTTTATTTTCTTCAGCTGTCCCCAGTCTGACAGTCTGCTCATGTACGAGAGGAAACTGCATTCACTGTGTATGTCTCAGTTTAACCTA
>NW_007596491.1:0-419 GCF_000523025.1 Cynoglossus semilaevis | reverse complement strand
GCAGCAACTCATACAGTGGTTTGTATGTTATCAGGTTCTCAATAGTATATCAATTCATGGAGGGGGAGGTGACCATGGGTACTATATGAATGTGTGTGAAAATTGTCGCTTGTCTTATACGATGTCCTGTGATGGACTGTCAAACTATCCAACTCTCGTCTAATGACCTCTGCTATTGACCTCCTTGACGCTGAAAAGGATTAAAAGATAAACAAATGTTTCAGATAGAGGTTTTAGAGGAACATGACACATTTTTTTGTTTGTTTTTACCGTGCATGGTGGATACGACAGAACGTATCCACCAACGTATTTACCTAATACTACACGTTTATGCACGGTCAGAGGAAACTGACACTGAGAAAGAATCCATGTATACACTGTGAATTTAACTTATATACCAGGGGCAAACACTGCATGTT
>NW_007596490.1:0-419 GCF_000523025.1 Cynoglossus semilaevis | reverse complement strand
TATACAATACTGTATATGTGAGTATTTTTTTATCTAAAAGGTTCAAATGAAAAAGAAAAAGGTAAACACCGGTCAAACCTGTGTCTCCGTCCATCCGTTTGTCAAAGTACAGACACTAAGAAATACTTGTTCCCGAAGTCAAAACACTGAAGAAATGAAACTGAAAACACCCTTCATGAGAGGAAGGACGTGGTAGTGGGTCAGGCTTGTGACTGAGTTCTCTGAATGCTTGGCTTCTACCCATGAAATGTCATTGCTGTCAATCAAGCGCTGAGTGAGATTGAAGCTGGCACCGGCCTTGTCACACACCGGCTCCTGTCTATTCAGGGATTTTCACCGAGCCGCTTCAGACGGGAACAGTTTCGAAACATCATGACAAAATACGTGACTCAGATAATAAAAATAAATAAATAAATAAA
>NW_007596489.1:0-419 GCF_000523025.1 Cynoglossus semilaevis | reverse complement strand
CTTTGGTCAATTACAGACCTACCATTAACATACACCATAGCCCTAATATAAACAGACTGAACAAAAATATGTAAATGACCATTTGTAGGAATCACCATTTAGCTGGCTCCACATTTGCATTCAAGTGGGGTGCTAATTGAGTTTGCTCACAAATATCTCGTATTTTCCTCAGCTAATGGGACGATTCATGTTCCGTGGAGCATTCTGGAAGAAACTTCACCGCAAAACATGGACAGGAAGAGTATAACGCATCTCTTTTTTTGGCATAGTTTTTGGCACACAGAGACGTAAAAGGGGACTAAAAACAAAAAATTAAAACAAATATAGTTAGTCCACAGTTATGTCTTCTTATGTCATGGTACGTTTTGGAGACATGAGACAATTCTAGCCCTCAGACATCTACCTCTATTTTGCTTTTT
>NW_007596488.1:0-419 GCF_000523025.1 Cynoglossus semilaevis | reverse complement strand
CCTTCTCAATTTTCCCTATTGATCCTATCAGCAGTTGGACGCAATTTAACGTCTGACATAATGAAAGAGGCACCGCGCGCGCTCGCCCTCTTCTTTTTCACTTTGATTTCTCTTCTTTGTTTTCACATCACTCCGGCTTTTTTAATCACAGCTCCAGGAAGGATTTTATCTCCCCCTCTCTCCTCACCCTCTTACATGCTGACAAACACACATATTAGCTGTACAGTGTCAGCAGCATTTTTATTGTCTTAGCCAGTCCGTCGATGCCGCTGCTAGCTCTGCTGCTCCTGTCCTGCTCCTCATATATTACGTATTTAATGTACTATAAAAACACTCACCTCTTCCTAACCTGCTTTTCCTTCTGTCCAACAACGGGAATTTCTCCCATTCGCATTAAATCCTATTTGAGCTAGCTAGCA
>NW_007596487.1:0-419 GCF_000523025.1 Cynoglossus semilaevis | reverse complement strand
TAGTTATTTATAGACGTTAAGATTGTATTTATTTATTTATTTAGTTTAATCTGAACTTTTCATGAACTGGCTGTTACTTCCTTCCGCTGACTCATGCGTGTTTTCATTTCCTGCACTGTTAGAGGACACCCATCAGACCATTTTACAGCACAGGCTCACTGGTCAGCTGCTGAGGTGCGTCTCCCTGCTGACTCTTGTTTTCCAGCTCAATGCTGGCCTGGAAGCTGAGTCGGGCGTCGGTCAGAGCAGACTTTGAGCGCTCTGAGTGGGAGTTGTTGTCGTACTGAGCCAGCTGAGACAGACCCAGGAGACACAGAGCATAGCTGTCCCGCGGAGTGGTCACTACAGCCAGCTGACATGTCTGTACGGCACAGTGGACAAGACAAGAAGGAGGGATTTAAATCACCAGGTGTTAGCCC
>NW_007596486.1:0-419 GCF_000523025.1 Cynoglossus semilaevis | reverse complement strand
GTTCTGCTGTGTACCAGATGACAGTAAATCTGAGTGAAAGTACTTCATGGTACAAGTTAGTTACTTCAAATATATAGAGTCTTTTCCTTCGTCCTCTGTTGGAGAGAAATCCTTCTGATTCCGTCTGAGGAGTTGATGAAACTCAGCAGAGGGCGTGAGAGAACAACGACGGATAAATAATTCAGACTGTGATGTTACAGAAATGTAATATTGAGGAGTGAGACTGGCTGACCTATTTAAAATGAAACTCTGGGTGTACTGCAGTATACTGTAGTAGTACTGCTCTGTAGTATTACTGCAGTCTGACTGGACTGAAAACAGATTTTTTTTTAAACATTGGTTATTTGAGTTAACTCAACCTGATGAGTTAACCAGGGTGAGGGCTGGTTTACACCCTGGTTAATTCTCTGGTCTTTCAC
>NW_007596485.1:0-419 GCF_000523025.1 Cynoglossus semilaevis | reverse complement strand
ACCCATTACCTCTGTAACCCTGCAGTTAACACATGAGGGGTCAGTTACCCACATGACTGGGCGTGTCCCCTCTTCCCTCTTTGTTCCTACTCTACCTTGAAAGGAAAGGCTACTGTTAGCCTGAGGCGCTAATCCTCTTCTGTTGAAGAGAGCCCAAAGCGGGCCCTCCACCCACAATGCAATCCTTTGTAATGGTCACATTTCCTTATACATTTGACTATAGAGGAGTCTCAGCTGGAAGACAGTTTCACAAATGGAGACATGGAGCGAGGGGAAGGGGTTGACGGACATGGAGTGGGATCAGACATGGTTGGCAGTAGACCGAACAGCTGGACTAATGGATTTGGATGAAGCAAACGCCACCATCTGGTTGATTCACAGATTCATGGAGTTGAAACACGGCAGTTTGAATTCAGACT
>NW_007596484.1:0-419 GCF_000523025.1 Cynoglossus semilaevis | reverse complement strand
GTCTAAACGAGCGCTAAGCTAGGTCGCTATTCATTCAAATAAACCAATGATGTGTTTATTTTGTTCATAAACACATGAATTACTGACTAATAAACACGATGCTTAGAGTCACCTGTATGAGACGAGACCAAAGGAGAAAATGTAAAGGCTGGAAAATTGAAAACAAAGTGAGACCCTGAGAAGAAAGAACCTGGACAAAGGTCGTGTGGACAAAGAAACAGAGGACGGTGAAATGTGAAGTGAGAAAAAGACGGAAATGAAATTAAAGGAGGAAGCGCTGAGGGGGGAGATAGAGATGGAGGCACAGGAGACAGAGGGGGGCGACGGGGGAGGAGGGGGGCAGAGAGGAACTCAGATGAGTGATCTGCCTGTTAATTAGAAAAGAGAACTGATACACACTCATACACACACACACACAC
>NW_007596483.1:0-419 GCF_000523025.1 Cynoglossus semilaevis | reverse complement strand
TTTTTAAATTTACTATGGGGATTAAGTGTATTTATGTGCAGGTAGAAGGAGCACAGAGCAGCCCTATTTTTATAGTGTTTGCTGTGTGTTACGAGCCCCTCTCTGTGTGTCCGTCCTCTGTCCCCTGCAGCCAATTTACTGTTTATTAGCAGGACGGAAGGGTACAGGCGCAAGAAGTGATTATGTGCTGGGAGAAACCTGCTGACTCTGGCCTTCTGGTGAAAAGCTCTAATCTGGAGTCCAGCACACAGGACGGACACACAGAATAAGCAGATGAAAAGGCATTCCAACACGCTTTAACAAAAAGGAACATATTTTAAGTAAGAGATGCAACGATCGACCTTTCAGTGATCGAAAGTGATCAGATGGTCTTCAGCATGATCCTTGGCCTGTGATTGGCCGATCAATCAGAATGACAA
>NW_007596482.1:0-420 GCF_000523025.1 Cynoglossus semilaevis | reverse complement strand
GAATATTGATAAATAATAATGAATATTTATTTAATATTTGTACTTTCTTAAATAAAAATATTGGGACATTTGGGAAACTGTACTGTAAACATTTAAGGTTTTAGGTCAGAAAATACACACTGAAACTGTTATTATCTCTCTGTTGTCCTTCATAAACAAGAAAGTGAATTTGTAATAGCACTTATTAACTTCAAATTATAATCCCAATCTGTCACAAATGGCAGTGTTGTCTACTGTTAACCCCAAAAAAACACATCTTTATCAAATAATTCAGCACTAGTGAAGCTCTACCTACAGTATTGTAAGTTATTGCTAACGCTATAGCTACTACTTTTTTTTAATTTCTGGTGTCTTTATCTCAACTCCATCCTCACAAATGTTTGTAAACCATTTATTCTCCAACACCAAAGTCCATAGAGA
>NW_007596481.1:0-420 GCF_000523025.1 Cynoglossus semilaevis | reverse complement strand
AGGATTTCCCAGAGATGCCAATGAAAATGATCAAACAATTAGACCTACTGTTTGTCCCAAATTATTTAAGCTTCTCACAAAAACTTGTGCTACACCTCTAAAAAAAAACTTTGAGACTTTGAGGTCAAGATGTCCATCTCGTTTTCTAGAGAGGTAATCACTCCCCCTCCACCCCCCAGAATGGTCGAGATTGAAACTCTAGCCTCCTGCTCAGATGATGCAGTGACATGAGATCACCATCTGCTCCCTGTTCTTGACCTAATGTTTAACTCTTAGCCTCGTTCAGGACTTGCACTTGCAGGACCCTTTAAACTGATCTTAAACTTAGAGTGTCAGTGTCTTGTTGATCGCCACAGTTACAACGAAGGCTCCACATGTTTTTTTTTTGAAGCCATCATCAAAAAGAGAAATCTAAAGATC
>NW_007596480.1:0-420 GCF_000523025.1 Cynoglossus semilaevis | reverse complement strand
GCATGGCAAAGTGCATTCAACAATATCAGCCTAAGTGTCTCCGTCATTTTGCAGCCTTCTGAAAACCATATCAGCATTTTCTTGACTAACAGCCAACACTGAAATTAACCAGATGCTAATTGCACCTTCTTAAAATTTAATGGCTGGTATAAATGTGAATATTCCTAGAAGCCACAAGAACGCCTAATTGCGGCACCGACAAACACATTTACTTGCTTGAATGCTTAGTGATTTGAATTACCACATAGAGGGTATGGAGATCTATCATTAGCACATTAGTGTAAGTGGAAATCGAACATTTATGTCACCTGGAAAGAGGCTGAAGAGGTAAATGAGGATTACAGTGATTAAATATGAAGAGCTAATTACTCATCTCGTATCTTTTGTTTGTGTCACCTGCGTGCTTTCAGTGGCATTTCG
>NW_007596479.1:0-420 GCF_000523025.1 Cynoglossus semilaevis | reverse complement strand
AAAGACAGGTTCCAAGAGATTCGAACATTTGCTAAGAAAATGTTGAGCTTGTTTGGCTCGACATACTTGTGCGTGAAGACATTCTCAGTTATGAACATGAACAAGAACCGTGTGAGGACAAGACTAAGCGACTCCCACCTGCGTGACATTTTGCGCATTAAAACCACCGTTTTTGAGCCAGACCTGCCCCGTTTACTGCATCACCCTTTGCAAATCAGTATCACCCTTCGCATTAATGCATTATTTGTTGATTCTGTTGAATAAAGGTTTGAGTTTGAGTCAAATTTCATAAAATACTTGCATTCAATTTATTTTTATTTTAACCTGCATTTATCCAGGTCATGCAGTTATCAGATCTACCTAGCAGCAGACAGCATAGTAAAACAAAACACAATAAAGGAAATACAAAAAAGCAACCCC
>NW_007596478.1:0-420 GCF_000523025.1 Cynoglossus semilaevis | reverse complement strand
CTGCATTTATTCTGTTCTGTGACTGTTCTAGCTAGAGAAAGTTGGCGTTTTCCAAATGGAAATACAGGAAGTACTTCCTGTCTCCGAGAGGTAAAAGGCAACAATGTACGTGTGAAGTGTACGTTATGACCCGGACCGAAGTGTTTGTCAACGTCCGTTGTAAGTAACAGCATCAAGCGTCTCTCAATTGCACAAAACAAAACCTTAATTTACACTACAGAGTCATAGTTGAGCTGTTTTTTTTTAAGAAAACACCTGAACAGTGCAGTATGTAGTATGTGGAGTTAAAGGTAGTTCATATTGTTAAACTGTGTTTTTCTCATGAAGAAAATACGTAAAAATAAGCAAACAGTATGTCTGTTGAAGTGCAATAAGTATTTTGAAATTTTGAGTAAGTACTTGTCTATGCAGTTCTGCATT
>NW_007596477.1:0-420 GCF_000523025.1 Cynoglossus semilaevis | reverse complement strand
GCGTCCAGGACGAAGCCGCTGGGACACGTGTCTCCGTGGCCGTCTGTAAACAAAGACCTGAGTCAGTCTGTGCCGGTGCTTCATCACACCACAAGAGAAACGACGTTTTTACAGCGGCTCTAATTGGTTCTCCAGACCTGGGAGGAGGAGCCGGGCGCTGACGTGGACGTCCAGGCTCAGAGTCAACACGTTGTACACGCTCTTCAGCCCCGAGACCTTGAGCAGCTGAAGCAGAGGCCCCTGGCGCCCCTGCTGGCCCTCGTAAATAATGCTGTGATTGCAGCGCAGCACCAGGGGCTGCGCCCCCCTGTGGTGGGTCTGCGAGGACCAGGAGTACAGCTGCCCCCGGCCCGTCTGCACGTATGACTCGTCAAATTCCTGCAGCACAAACGCAGGGTCAGTCCAGAGACGCCGGAGGAC
>NW_007596476.1:0-420 GCF_000523025.1 Cynoglossus semilaevis | reverse complement strand
TGTCACGGTTCACAGTACTTCATTACTATGAACATCACATCAACACTGTGTATATTTTATAGTAATACTACTAATGTACTTGTATGAGGTTAGTACTAGTTAGTATCTGATCATTAGGAGATACTGCAGTTGTCCATCATCAAATACTATGTTGTATTTCACCGTTTGAGGTACTACCTCATATGAAGGAGGTGAAACCTGGTCAGTACAGTTTTACCACCAGGTGTCACTGCAGTATCTCACAGTGATGTGACGTCATCAACAGTGAATTATTTCCATCATTGTTTCTGAACAACAGTGAATCTTCAGATCGTTAACGTGGAACAAATACGTCACACGAAAACCTGACCCGTCACTGAAGAACTGCTCCATGTAATACCTCTTTACACCACAAGGGGGAGCTGTGCCACTGCAGAATGG
>NW_007596475.1:0-420 GCF_000523025.1 Cynoglossus semilaevis | reverse complement strand
TTGTAACATATGATATGCTAAAACAGCTACATGATGAACACCATGTTTTTTACTCACTGGGGGAAAATAGAAAAGTCATTAATTAATTATTTAAATAATGCCACATGTTTCTTTTCAGGGTTCATATGAACAGAACGGGAACTTGTGTCTGTGTTGTTTACATACTTTTTTAAAAATAATTTTTATATGTAGGTTATTAAGTTGTCGTTTTTATTTTTAAGGTGAGCGTTGGACGAACATTATCACAGCAGCCCCAAATTCTTGAAGTTTTAAAAGCTGACACTGAGAAACAGACTCACACCAGCGTCTCATCTTACTCAGGTCTAGAACCAGATCTGTCTGGGAGTCACTGAAATGGTTTTACAGTAAGACAACACGAGGCCTAAAGCCTTTGTGCAGTTGAGAAGTTCATCCTGACTA
>NW_007596474.1:0-420 GCF_000523025.1 Cynoglossus semilaevis | reverse complement strand
GTTGCTTTAACCTGATTCGTGGCTGTAGTTTTTATGACCTTGAGGTCAGACACAGGTGATTGGCTCCGTGTCATGAACCTGGTCTGTGAGTGTTTTTTTAATCAGGCTTTGACACAAAAAACAATGGACAGTTTCGTGTCCTGTCTCCAGTCAGTCTGTCTCCAGCGGTTTAATCATTGACTTGTTCAGTCAGGCTAGTTTTTCATGTTTCGGGTTAAATTCCACTCTCTCTGGACCAGGATCCTTTTTGGACGTCTGCGCAGCAAAGCAGGAAGTAAGTTCCAGGGCAAATCCTCGGCAGCCACCCGCTCCTCCATCATTCTGCGTTTTCTGGCCGGTTGCCAAACGGAGGAGCTGGAGATGTTCATCAGCCTCCTGCTGGAGCCGGTGTCTCATTACTGCCAAGGTAGAAAAAAAAAA
>NW_007596473.1:0-420 GCF_000523025.1 Cynoglossus semilaevis | reverse complement strand
CAGAAATGTTTTCACGCCCCCCTCCCAACCTCCTCGAGACCCCATCAAGACCCCAAAATTTGCTCTTGTGCCCGAACAAATGTGGACTGATTTCAATTAAATTAGATAAAGAGAATATTTGTCATCGTTGCGCACACCACCGCACAAAACAGTTCTGGGTGGGGCTGGTGGATTGGAACCTGCAACCTTACAGTACAGTCATCAGGCCACCACTGCCCTGTGGTATAGGGAATAATTTAGTTCTTCCCTTTGTGTTTCTCTCAGGTAAGCCATCGGGTGAGCGTCCTGTGAGGTTGCCAGGTCAAGTTTTACACGCTACGCTGCAGCAGTGGGAGTTTACGGAGCTTCATGACAGTCGCAGACCCTCAGACCAACCCCTCTACTGCCAGGGTGTCTTCGATGCCATCACTGTGGGTAAGT
>NW_007596472.1:0-420 GCF_000523025.1 Cynoglossus semilaevis | reverse complement strand
CTGACCATCCCGTGAAGAGAGTGGGAGGCATTGTCCGAGATGAACAAGGTCTTCCCCGTTGAACGGTTATTTAACAGAGTTAGTCAAGTGTGCGCAAATTAACTCTGTAGAGATGTAATTAATCTCCTCTTTAAATCTCTCCGGAGTTAATTTGGGTTGGACTTCAGCCTCGGTAGACCTGTGCATCAATCAATAGTCTGCTGCACATTTTCCAGGTGCTGCTGCTGAATTGACAGGTGGATGCAGTGAAGTGAAGTGTTTTACATAATTGCAAATAAATGATAATTGTCCGGTGTTAATTTAACCCAGTTTGGTGATTTAAAGAAGGAGGAACTCTTGTTAGGTTGAGCCATTAGAGGAAGTAGGCAGGACCCAAATGCAACATGAGGGACACTCTCTTCAGTTGCAGGAAGTGTATTT
>NW_007596471.1:0-420 GCF_000523025.1 Cynoglossus semilaevis | reverse complement strand
ACTGAGGCTTTATTGATCATGTATGTGATTGATCGTAAATAAGCAAAATTTTCCACTGTGTAAGAATTAGTGTCCTCAGCTACCACACGACTAAACAGCAATATCAGAATGTATCTTAGTCATTAGGTTACATCACAATATGTATCTTGATGGTGATTTGTAAAATCTTGAGTTTCTCTTAAAACTTAAAAAAATATATAGAATTATTTAAAATGAAATTTTCAAAAAAATGATGTTTTTTGTTTCTTTCATCAAAATATTTAGATTCAATTCAATTCAATTTTATTTATAGAGCACATTTCATACACAAGTCAAACGTGTAAAATGTGCTTGAGTTTGCCTTGTGTGTGTATCTCAAGTGTAGATGGTCGTTTACGCTTGAGAAAAAAAAATGTTCTTGTGGTGAACATTGTAGTATTA
>NW_007596470.1:0-420 GCF_000523025.1 Cynoglossus semilaevis | reverse complement strand
TTATTATGTGTTGTGTAAGATTGTCCATGCAGTAATTCTAACGAGTCCAGCTCTCTTAATGGAGGCCGTATCTAGGATTTATGAAAATACACCGGATAAAAAGCTGGGCATTTTAGTAAGCTGAAAGATACAGTAGTCAACCGAGTAGGAAATGTTGCAATGAGGGAAATACATAGTCATATTATTTGAATATAAATATAAATACGTATGTCTTTTGCACAGAAGGTTTGAATATCCTACATAAAACCTTGTCCCTTTCACACTTTTAGACAATGTCTCTTTTTTTTCTCTCCTCCTCTCAGTGACTTTTTAATCCTCCCTGGTTTTATCGATTTTACATCAGATGAGGTGGTAAGTGTCACGTCACAGATCACAGCACTCAGTAGTTTTTACATTTTTAAATTACATTGTTTAAAGCAG
>NW_007596469.1:0-420 GCF_000523025.1 Cynoglossus semilaevis | reverse complement strand
GTGTCCTCCATAATGAATTTCTTATATTTTCTTAAATCTCTGATAATACACAACAACATGACCAAACATGATCACTGTCACAGAGTGTGGGTGGATCTGACATGTAGGACATGAAGAACACCACATACAGTTTCAATAAGGAACAGCAGAGTTGTCTGGTTTGAGTGGTTTGGGCCTAGAACACTGCAGGACGTATTTAGCATATCTTTGGACAGTCTGAGAATACAAGAGAGTTGTTTGTTGTCAAACAAGCAGATACGTCTGTATGCAATGAATCGCTTATCATTATTCAAATTATTGAAATGCAAATAAGTCACCGACAGACATTCAAATTGACCAAAAAGAAAATGCTAATCCACAACTGGAAAAAGTTTGATTTCCATCATGTAAACGAACCATAGAGCTGAGCCACAGCAGTCC
>NW_007596468.1:0-420 GCF_000523025.1 Cynoglossus semilaevis | reverse complement strand
TTTTTTTTTGACAAAGCCAGGTTACAATATCAGGGTAAAACCGTCGACCACAGACACTTGAACACCGAGCTACAAAGCTGGTTAAGCCCAAACATGTTTTCTTCAAGTGTTATCACCAACCCACAGCAACCACAAACACCCACCATCTTGATTTCACTTTCACTTTCTATCCACAGTTTTTAACCTGGGCTGAACTGCATCACAACAGGTCGACATTATAATACTGATTTACACCACAATGTGTCGCTCATTCACATCAACGCCCCGCAGGCTCCCACACTGGCAGAGAGAAAACATCAGCCCTCCTTATGCAAACATGCAGAACCTAAGTCATGTTAATTGGCTTTCACACCATCGACATCTCAACAGAACTTTCTTTGGAAGAAAACTAATTTTAAACCGCTTTACCTCCAGGCACTT
>NW_007596467.1:0-420 GCF_000523025.1 Cynoglossus semilaevis | reverse complement strand
TCTCTTCTTCCATTTCTGGAAATTGTCCGGTTTTAGGTCCTCTCTTTGCTTTTTTTCGCATTTGGTTTGGAATCCAAAGTAAAGTCTTTGCGCCATCTTCTTACATTGCTCTCATCCACTCCAAATTGTCTAGCATCTTCCATTAGATTCCTATGCTGCTTTTACGACTTTTAATTTAAAAGCAGCTGGATACGACACTCAAAATCTTTTTATACTTAATTATTTTTAATGAAGCTAACTAGCTAGCTTATTTCCAGAAAAGAGTTGAGAAGATGCAACGATCGCGCAACAATGCACTGCAGAATCACTATGTATTTTGCAACTGTGTCAGAGTAGTATTTAGAATAATGAATACGCTTACTAAAAAAACCTTTGCTGTAGCGTGCGGATATATGGAAACTTGGTGTTTATTATTGGTGA
>NW_007596466.1:0-420 GCF_000523025.1 Cynoglossus semilaevis | reverse complement strand
AAAAAAAAAAGGATCAGCAGCCTGGGTACAACGTGACTGCTTCAGTGAGGTCTGAGAGATGCTTGGTAATGCATGGTGGGGTGTGTGCTGAGTGGAAGAGGTAAAAGTTACAGTACACGCTGTGAGGTGGGGTTTCTGAAGGAGGTGAAAGGTCTTACTGAGGAGGAGAGTTTGTGGAGAGCAGCCCAGGCTTCAGGGTTCAGAGGATCCTCCGACTCCTTTTTCCACATCATCTGTGTTCACACGAACAAGCGTTAATACATCCATTCAGCAACGGTCATGTTTTTAAACTAGACTCTGATGACTGAGGGTCAGAAACATCATCATCATTTTATTATTCAATCGTCTTTAGGTTGCTGCCTCCAGGTGTCGCCACCTAAGACTACTTGACTCTCTCTATGTCCTGCTTGTTCTACTGTT
>NW_007596465.1:0-420 GCF_000523025.1 Cynoglossus semilaevis | reverse complement strand
ATATATATTATTAATAATAATATTTAAATCCTGTGCAGTACTTTCACAGGTTTCACAGTAAAATGATCCCAGCACTGTAGGTACTAGGTTCATTTAGACGTTATAATTTAGCAAACAATGGCTAATGGGCTCTCCGAGTGACACTGAATGGCTTCTGATATGACCACTCTTCCGGGAATGAACACTCTCCTCATCCATCCACAGAACTGTCCATTAGAGACGTCAGGTAATAGGAACAGTGTTCCTTCACAATGGACATCAGGCAAAAATGGATGTTTCCAATGACTGAGTGGCTCAGGAGGTGGTCTTAGGTTGACTCAGTTATAGTCAGAGCAAAATACAAGTTGTAGAGTCTAAAGAAAAACAACCCCAACCTTTTACATAGTTTTAAAAATCTAATTATATATAGACATATATATA
>NW_007596464.1:0-420 GCF_000523025.1 Cynoglossus semilaevis | reverse complement strand
TCCCCTCGTATAAAACTTTGCCAAAACTTCTTGTCCCACTTTGTCGTCAAAATCCCATCAAGTGGTTTCCTCCGCCCTCGGCGCTGATTCGTCGGTGACGCCACAATCCTATCAACCCGCGACACGAGCGATGATTACAGTTCTTACGTTCCGATGTTTGTGTCAAACATGAAGATCTGTGTTGATCGGAGGATTCACACTGTTGTCGCTGTTGTCGGATTTATGGCAGAGGAAAAACCAACGTACAGTGAACGGAGGGCTGTGGGGGGGGGTTACTGCGAAGGTCAAAGGTCAGCAAGATGATCTGAAAAAATAGTTTCATCTCTAAATACGTAATTTTAGGATTATTAAAAAGTCGAATCTTTTAAGGTGCGCTAACTTAACCATGCTAGCCAGTTAGCATCTTAGCGGTGTTGTCAA
>NW_007596463.1:0-420 GCF_000523025.1 Cynoglossus semilaevis | reverse complement strand
GAGGATTGCACTCCATTATTCATCTCAGATCCAATCACAGTCGTATCACGGGGCTGATAAAGTCGTATGAATATTGACAACGGTGAAATTTCAATTTGAATGTATGCAGAATGTGAGCTAACCACGGTCGATGCAGCCGACGGCTTTGTTTTGATAAGAGTGAACAAAGAGACATTTACATTTTCACTCAAGTGATCTGACAAAACATTATATATTTACATACTTTTCTTTATACATTTTACATTGGCTTTGGTCTCACGGTGTATTGTTGTTTGTCACTTTTGTTTTTTAACAAAGTGATTTCAAGCAGGGCACTAGGTGGCGCCAGGAGAGCTTAATATCCAGCATCTACTGCTGGATATTACAAATAAAAATTATTTATTTATTTTTTAATTATTTTGTGGAAAAATCCCATTTAAA
>NW_007596462.1:0-420 GCF_000523025.1 Cynoglossus semilaevis | reverse complement strand
CTCAGTGAGAATTTTCTACAACACAACAAACACGTCTTGACCTGAAATGTTCTGCCTGTCGCTCCAGTCAGAACCGTTCATCTAGAACCGCGGGAGTCAGTGAAGACGTGGAGTTTAGTCCAGAGCAGAGGAAGAAGAAATGAAGCTTTGTGGTTGTGCAGACAGATTGTGCTTGTTATTGTGCGTGGGTGTGAGCGGTTTACCACCGGTGACCATTGTTAGCAACAGACTCTAATTTGAACCAACAGGGAAAACAGAGTTGGCAGAAACGCCCACAGATTTGTTCTTCAAAGCCCCACGTCCCCTCGTATGTCACCACTCAGCCAATCATCGTGAAGCAGCAGCTTCAGAGGCTTTGAATCGCTTCACTTACGACTACAGCAGAGAAGAAGAAAAGTTCACTTCCTCTGACGAGTTACC
>NW_007596461.1:0-420 GCF_000523025.1 Cynoglossus semilaevis | reverse complement strand
GACGCTCTAACACAAAACCTTTGGAGAAACAACCAGGTCCTCCTCTTTGGAACTGTTTGGATTCAGTCAACAATCGGTTCCAAGTGGATGGCACATGGACAGCAGGTAAGGGTTATTGACTTTTGATTTTGAATTTGTGACATAAAAAAACAAGTGTTTTGATTGTGAATAAGGAGTTTGAACACGGCCAGTTAGAGTGCTCTTTCCACCAAAATAAACCAATTGGTGTTCAGTGTGGGCGGAGCTTTAGTCTGTTGTTTCACAGGATTGTTTCAGATTAAATGTGTCAGAGAGACAGAGAGACAGTTGCTGCTTTTGTTGCCGCTGCTTGACATGACCAAACAAGATCTTAAGTGTTTTGTTGTTGCATTCAATTTTCAACTTCAACTTACATATTCTAACTGTAACCCTTACTTTGAG
>NW_007596460.1:0-420 GCF_000523025.1 Cynoglossus semilaevis | reverse complement strand
GCCGAAAAACGTTGGTTGCGACCCACTTTTAAACCCAAACGTCAGGTGCCTACGTAGGCTGAGTGACGTTCAGGTGTTGAAACAGAACATGGGAAGAACTTGTTCCACAGAAACATTTTTGTATTCTGTAATTTTTGATGACAATTTCAGTTTACGAGGTACAAAAAATTCAATTTAGTTGGTATTTTGCTTAGTTTTTACAAATAAATAACCATTTGGTTAGAATTTGTCTGGAGCTTAATTTGTTTGAAAAAAAAAAAACTTGATAAAATCATATTGTGAATAAAAAAAAACAAAAAAAAAAATCGCTGATCATATCGTCTGGTATCGTTACATCCCTCCCCGCGACCCACTGAAAACCAACGAGTGACCAATGTTTGGGCTGTAAACCATTTGTTGAAAACAACTATTTTATGTAAT
>NW_007596459.1:0-420 GCF_000523025.1 Cynoglossus semilaevis | reverse complement strand
AAAAAAAAAGTCGTTAAAAGTAATTTGCGACAACTCATTATAATCACGTTAACTCTGGTAGCCTAAATATAATCATTACGAAAAGCAATTAGTGCCATCCATTAAAAATTGATCGGCTCCATTATTAGCAGCTACTGAATGAAGATACACTGGTATCTGCAGGTGGAAGGAGCGGAGATTACAGGGCTGTAACGCGAGTGTTTCACCACTGATATCTGACCCGCTGTTACAGACAGAGGGCAGCAAACACACCGGCGGCTTAAAAGAGTGGGAATTGCTACAATAAAGGCCATTAAAGGAAAAGCTTCTGATTTCGGCGCTAATGGCCAGATCTGATGGTCAGATGTGGAACCCGAGCCCACAGCGCGGCTAAACGAGTATCCTTCCACCGAAGGCCATCAGTAATCACGCGGCTGAGCG
>NW_007596458.1:0-420 GCF_000523025.1 Cynoglossus semilaevis | reverse complement strand
CCCTACTCAGCTGTTCTCCTGGGACTCTCTCTTTTGTGCAGTGTTTCCTAATTTCTTCCGTGTGCTTTGAATTCATGAAAGGCCTTTGGCAGGAAAGTCAAACGACTGTTAATTTATCTGCTGCTCTCGCCTGGAAATTCAGGTCCAAACTGAATTCATTTTATGAGGGATGAATTATTCAGAGTCGGAGATAAATCCTGAAAGTCTCTTACACTTTGGTCTTTGCTGCTGTGTCACTCATTTAAAAAGGGAGAAAAAAAAGACAAAGAAAGGTTCATTTCCTTTTTTTTCTTTCTGTTGTTTTGTCTGAACTTGATGACGTTTTTGTTTATGACGGCAGCTTTAAAAAAACAAAAAAACAATTGAATCCAATGTATTTTATGCAAATATAATTATTTAAATATAAAATTATGAATCGTG
>NW_007596457.1:0-420 GCF_000523025.1 Cynoglossus semilaevis | reverse complement strand
CAACCCTCCCTAGACTGTATTACCGTTACTCACAATTATATACACAGTAGAGTTGTAGAATGGCGACGGAGAGCAAAGTGAACAAGAGACTGGCCGACAGACAAGGGGAGATGCTGAGAGATGCTATGATGCATGAGCCAATCAGAGTGAGGAACACAAGACCATGCTCAATTAGCCAATAGTACACTGAGTACATTGTATAAGCCAATAGTATGCTGTGTACGATCTTGTTTAGGTAAACAAAGCTACCGGCGATTGTTCGTAAATGCGCTCATCTCAATTTCAAAACGAGATTCCCCATTTTTAAAGCCAAAAAAAAAAGAGCTGATAACAAAAAATCTGCGATATACTGAGGGATCGAAAGCAGAACTGCGATATAGAGAGGGAATACTGTATACAGCCCGAAACAGATCCTGTTAT
>NW_007596456.1:0-420 GCF_000523025.1 Cynoglossus semilaevis | reverse complement strand
CTCCCCCTCCCTCTCTCCCCCCTGCTTCTCATCATTTTTATTTCTGGGTTTTCAACACCAGCGTTTACCAAATTATTTCTCCTTCAGCTGCATCTCTTCCTCTTTGTCTTTTTAAATTCTCTTCTCCCTTTTTTATCATTTGCACCCGTTTCTCGTCTCCTCATTTCTATTCTGACCTCTTCTCCACCTGTTAGGTCTGATTCACATTATGACATCTTTATTGATCCCAGGAGGGCAGTTCATTTGCAACTTTACCCCTATTTACAACCACACAATCCGGAATCAATGTTTTGTGTCAAAGATACTGAGCAGCAAACCAAGCCATGTTTAAAGGAAAATAATATAAATGTGAAAATACACAGACGCACTGACACTGACGTTGGTCTGTTCTGTTCAGTCCACAGTCATACATTATTTATA
>NW_007596455.1:0-420 GCF_000523025.1 Cynoglossus semilaevis | reverse complement strand
CTCTCTCTCTCTCTCTCCCTGTTACTGTCCTTTTCATAACCTCTGCATGGCTCCCATTAGCAGACAGGCAGAGAACATAAAGAGAATCTCTTACGGTTGAGTTGAAGCGCAGGTGGCAAATGTTGCAGGAGATGATCTGTTTCTTCTTGAGGGGCTGGGGGACACCAAATGTGTGGTTGATCACCGCCTTCTGGACAGGGTCCATCTGAGAGAAACATAAACAGATACAACCATCAGTTGGTCAATTCTCATCTGACCAACACCCAGGAGAAGCTAAGAAAAAAAAAGGCATTGATTTTTCCACAAATAGTGCAAATTAAAAAATGTCCAAAATAAATGGGGTCCATACAGTATGTTGGACATAGTGTAGAGGTTCAGAAAATATGACAAACCAGCTAAGATAGAAATAGAGCTGAGGAA
>NW_007596454.1:0-420 GCF_000523025.1 Cynoglossus semilaevis | reverse complement strand
TTTTTTTTTTTATTCCTTGAATTCACTGAATAACTATGTTCACACAAATAAAGAAAAGAAACTGGTGAATAAAACTGGACTCGACGAAAGTGTTCGAGCGTTCTCTGAAAACATCAGGATTACGTCCAATCAACTCACAGATAAGAGCCTCTGATTGGCCGGCCCGGTCCAGAAGCCCCCGGTGTAATTTAGAGGCGTCTCTGAGTCGGCGGTAATAACAGGCATTTTGTGCTAAACACCTGTGAAATATGAGCAAACAGAGGAGTGTGTGTGAGTTTTTCTCCATTTGATGGACGTGGCTGTGATTATCAGTTTTTCTTATCTTTCCTTCATTACCTCCAAAACCACTGGTTAAATTGGAAAAGCCCACGAGAACACGTGAATACATGGCACAGGCAATAAAACACACACACACACACA
>NW_007596453.1:0-420 GCF_000523025.1 Cynoglossus semilaevis | reverse complement strand
ATAGATAGATAGATAGATAGATTTAGACTTTATTAATGTCTCGGGGGATCCCTTTGGGTAATTAATAACTATATACTAGGAATTTCTATATTGTGTGTCTGCTGTTTTTTTGTCCTTTGATCTGTTCTCCTGCGTCTAGTCAATGATCTGTGTTAAATTTGCTCTGCCACTGAGAGTACACTGTATCAGATACAGACAAACTATGGTTGAGGGGCTTGACACGGCCCCGCGTTATTTCTACCGTGGCCTATCAAACAAAGTTGTCCATCTTTCCTGTATTGCAGATTGAAGATTTAGTTTAACACCAAAACAAAATTATGCAGCCGAGTGGACATAAAGATGGGAGCACAACCGGACCATGATACGAAGGTTGACCTTTGCGGTAATGTGCTGCATTGCGTATGCACCCTTTTGCAAAAA
>NW_007596452.1:0-420 GCF_000523025.1 Cynoglossus semilaevis | reverse complement strand
TACATATTCACATATTTATTTTTTCCTAATCAAGCAAAAACTACCGATTTATTTGATCTTAATATTCAAATACATATTAAATATAAATATTTATACAAAATCAAGTTTTATATCCAGATAATAATAACAATAATATCATCAATATAATTGTTTATGTTTATATTTACATACAATGATTATTTATTTCAATTAATTGTATTGCTCGTTTAAACTTTGATAATTATTTTTATTAATTAAAAGAATAATATATAAAAAATATGTATGTAGTTGTGAAAATGTGTAGACAATTTTCATTCCCGTTTTATTATTTATTTACCTTCTTAATACAGTTTTAATTTTGTCATTAATCCCTCTTTTTCTTCTTTGCTTAACTTTTGATTACTTATATATACGTACATACATACATGTACATATACTGTA
>NW_007596451.1:0-420 GCF_000523025.1 Cynoglossus semilaevis | reverse complement strand
GCTGTAGGCCTCAAAACCTTGTCCATTTGCCTGTGACTTTACAATTCCTTTTTTTAGGCAACATCGACCTGATGGTATGTCAGGTACGCAGGAGTGTTGTGTCTGTCATCAAGCAGTTTCCTCATATCAGGTATTTCATCCAGGTTTATTTTTCCCCATGTAATATACCACAAGGATTTTCTCTCTCAAACAAATCTGTTCCTGAATTTTCCATATATCTGTATGTCTGGATTCCTCACTTAGCGGGGTGTACATCTGTGGACACTCTGCCGGGGCTCACCTGACTGCAATGGTTCTATCCACTGACTGGTCCCAATATGGTATCACTCCTCAAATCAAAGGTGATTAAAAAAAAAAGTGAATCATGATAAAATATGCACGTTTTGTTTCACAGTGTTTTAAATGCATACTGTAAAGACA
>NW_007596450.1:0-420 GCF_000523025.1 Cynoglossus semilaevis | reverse complement strand
TATGTTTGTGTACTTGTGGTAGATCTGAAGCGACTGCTGCCCTCCCTGAGTCCTGATCCAACCGAGCTCCACAGAGCCATCGAGGTGCAGCTCCTTCGAACTGCCGTCAGTGCAATGGACAAGGCCAGTCAACAACAGGAGCAGAGGAGCACAGCCAGTCCAGAGTGAGTGGACTGTCAGGGTTGGGTCGCAGTAAACGGTGACTGCAGCATCCTCCAAAACATTCATTTGTGTTTTTCTTTGTGTGTTGCAGCACGTTGGTGCGCTGTCTCAAGCAAACTGGACGTATCTGCCTGGGTCCTCTTCGTCTGTCCACCCTCACACTGTCTGATGGCCTGCCCACTCTGTCCACGCTGCAGCTTCACTGCACTGCCACCTTAGAGAACACACTCACTGGTCAAGAGGTAGGGACACACACAC
>NW_007596449.1:0-421 GCF_000523025.1 Cynoglossus semilaevis | reverse complement strand
ACAAATAAATTGTTACGAAGTCAGTTTAGCTGGACATTCTGGACCGGAAGGCCCATTTCAGTCAGGCTCCATCGCCTCCTTCAATCAATAGCTGCCTCGCTCTTAATGCCGTCCACTTATTCAACAGTTCCCCGAAGCGCGACACCTCAGCAGTCTCCGCGGACGTAATCTCACCAACGTCCAAACAGCATGGAGACGTGGACGTCTCATGTGGGTGATATTCTACAACAGGTGCAGACTTTGACAAGGTTATGTATGATTACATGGCACCAGCCACGGCAGCCGCAGGGCAAATCATCAGAGCGGCAGCGCAGCAGTGAATGAAGGGACAGCTTTATGAGAGCGAAAAAGAGCGCTGCGGCCATTCACGAAGAAAAGCTTTGAGGTGCGCCTGTCCAAGCGAGGTACGGGTCGCCTTAGG
>NW_007596448.1:0-421 GCF_000523025.1 Cynoglossus semilaevis | reverse complement strand
TTTTTTTTACACTCGGATCACATCCCTACGTGCCCTTCTGTATTTGCTCTTTACATTGGGTGAAGAGAGTTTGAAGCTTTTCAGAAATGCTGGCTTCAGTTAGTTTCTAAATTAGAAATAATTAGTAAAAAAAAAAGTGAAAACGAGTTTCTGAATATGATGATTTGTTTATAAGCTTGAATACTCACTACTCTAGGACCAGCACCATCTCAGAAGCCATCTCGAAGACCTGGTAGAGGTTGACCACCCGGGCGCTGATCGTGGCCAACTCCAGCACTGCAATCTCATGGATGATTTCCATCCGACAGTCCTTGCCTTTTCGTCTTTTTCTCATGAACTTTGCAGCATACTCATTCCCTGTGCTTTTCTCCACACATTTTCGGACCACTGCGAACTTGCCCCTGAAAGACAAAAAGACCCC
>NW_007596447.1:0-421 GCF_000523025.1 Cynoglossus semilaevis | reverse complement strand
GAACATTCCTTCTTCATCTACGTCATCTCTTTTTCTTCTTCTGTGAACCAGTGTGTAGTTCCTGTCCCTTGACTGTACTGTATGTCAGCGGCCTGATACGCTGCATTATGTAACGAGCTGCAGTGTTGGTCAAAGGCCCAGGGAGGAAAAAAAAAAGTGTGACATGTGGCGCCTGGACTGTGTCAAACCTCTGCCACGATCACTGACCCCAAAGATTTTAGCCTGACTTTACCTCCCAGGTTCAATAAAATCCCTGAGGACAAGAGAGCAGCGTCATGGTCTCATGTATGTTCAGACCAGTGTGAATAACAGAAATATGTTATGACTTTGATGCCTTCGACCTTGACCGACTCTGGTGCCACAGAGAAAAAAAAACATGTAGTCATATCTTCTAGTTACATCTCTGTTACATGGTGCCACA
>NW_007596446.1:0-421 GCF_000523025.1 Cynoglossus semilaevis | reverse complement strand
AAAAAAAAAAAAAAGATTGTTTGCCCAAAGCGGTGGCTGAGGTGCTGAATGCTAATGTGGTGAGATGAGTGTCAGGAGCCCTCAGTGGGCTGGTGACTGAGGGCTGTTTACTCAGCATTATGCCTCCGATAAGGGGTTTATTTTGGGCGGAGAGCCAGTGCCCGTCATGTGGCTCCAGTTCCTCCACAAAAACAATCCTCCCTGCCATGAAAATTCGTTTTGCTCTTAAATATAATGTCCTATGAAATCTGCTCCGGCTGCAGCCGACTCCTGCCGTTGTGTTCTGCCCCCCCGGGGGGGCTTTTCTATCGCTGTAGCATTTCCAGTTTGTTTCCCGCATCGACTGTTGGAGTTACTGAAGTCAGGAACCGTGTTTGATGGAAGTGTCTTTGAGTAAACTTAAAAAAATAGGTAAAAAAAA
>NW_007596445.1:0-421 GCF_000523025.1 Cynoglossus semilaevis | reverse complement strand
TTTTTTTTTTCTTATTGGCGTGCTTCTGAAGTGCTGTGTCACTTCCTTTGTTTGGTGTTCTGCAAAAGTCATTAATCTTTAAAGAGATAGTAACCAAATATGCAGCGTGCTGACATGTGGCTACGAAACCAGCGGGAGAGTGCAGGAACTGACACAAGTAGTCACCTTTGTCCATGAATGTGTGAATGTGACTGGTCTCACAATCTGTAAAATGAAAGGATTGCACCTTTTGGTTTTCTCGAGAGGCCCAATTTAAACTCCTTTTTTTTTTTAAAGATTCTTGAGTAAGGAAAACAGCATTTCTGCAGATAGCCTATGTAGTATACTAAACTACCAAAAAGTGTACAAAAACACAGGTAGGTACTGTAGGTATGTGGGTAGGAAGATTGGTTAGTTAGTAGATAGATAGATAGATAGATAG
>NW_007596444.1:0-421 GCF_000523025.1 Cynoglossus semilaevis | reverse complement strand
ATCTGTTTTCAGAGAGAACTGAAAATCAATGACAGGTCATTCTTTCGTAGGATTTCTTTGAGGATTTCCAGTGACTTCACTGGACGTTTATTGTGAAAATCAGTTGCAGTTTTTCACATTATTTATCGGAGTATTCTACGCAGCAGCTGCTCTTCTCAGGCACGTTGACCTTTCTGCAGCCGCGTGGTGTTGGTCATTCAGCTGCCGCGGTGTGACCGTGTGACCGCCTCCACCTTTCTCTGCGGACCGCTGTGCTGCGGCTGATGTTCTCCGTGTCACAGGAAACAAGTTCCATGACCTTCATAAATGTCATCTGTTCCTGCTGCACCTTTAAGCTGAGCTCTGCTCTACAGCGGCCTCGTTTCCCTCCCTCGTCCGACTTGAGCCAGCAGTTTTAGAGTGCAGCCAAAAAAAAAACAAA
>NW_007596443.1:0-421 GCF_000523025.1 Cynoglossus semilaevis | reverse complement strand
ACCAATTATATAAAAGTGTAATAATCTTGACAAAAGAATTTAGCACAAAACGTTACATTACAGTAAACAGTTTCAATTTGAACAACAAAAACAAAGTATGACGCACTAAGTCAGAGACTTAGACGCCAAACTTAATAAGCACAACTGAATGACGAAGTCAGTAGCAGGACAGCATTCTGGGGGATAAGCACATGAAAGCGATGAGGATCAGGTTGTAAATCAGTTCGGTCACTTGGTGTTCTCTCATAACAAGCCTGGTATTAAAGTTAATGACAGACACAATCTTTGTACATTCATCCAAATTCAACACCAAGACCATGAACTTCACTGGCTGTAAAATCTTCAACCAAGCTTCTCTACAGCTACCCATTCAGAAGAAATGCAGCCAGCGAGATTAAAAAAACAAAACAAAAAAACCCAA
>NW_007596442.1:0-421 GCF_000523025.1 Cynoglossus semilaevis | reverse complement strand
GGGAGGACGTTGGACAACACCGTCAACTCCGTGTCCACGGTGTCGGAGGTCAGTGTGATGTCAGAGGGCAGCACCTGCGAGGCGGACGCACAGCCCGCGGCCTCGCTCCAGATCGGCGACAATGTCTCGGAGGTCGACGGCAGCGAATTGGGAGCGCGGCTGGGAAACGACGACAGCGACAGCTCCTCGATCAGCAGCGCGTCCGTCCGCGGCTCGTACAGAATGCTGTCGGTGGTGATGGAGCGACAGCGAGGCCCCTACACGGTGGAGGGGCGGGAGATTGCCGCGGAGGCCATCGGTCAGTTCCCCTCCCTGCAGGAACTGTTGAAGGAGGTCAGCGAGGAGCAGCAGCAGCACCAGGAGGAGGCGCCAGAACCTCGCAGGCACAGTTTCTCCAGCAGGTGTGAACTGGTCGTGTTTT
>NW_007596441.1:0-421 GCF_000523025.1 Cynoglossus semilaevis | reverse complement strand
ATTAAAATGTTTTTAGAAGGTATACAGCACCACCTGCTCTCAAACTGCGGCTTAAAATAAAGACTATGTTTAGCTAACGCTAATCAGACTCGATGCACTCATGAAATCTCCGCCTGTCACTGAACAAACATGGGCTTGGAGTGAATTCTTAATGTGTGGAAAGTGTTCTTTCAGTCAGTGCCGGTAAAGTTCCTCCCAGCTGGACGCTGAAACGTCCTCCTCGTGTGTTTCAGAGTCACAAATCCAGCATCAACACGCTCCAAGGGGAAGACGGCTGCAGTGTGACTGATGACTCAGGAAGCCAGTGGTCTGCCACCGCAGACAGCGAGGAGGAGAGGAACGCTGCCTTAGAGAAGAGCATGTAGGTGCCCACCTCCCCTGAAGAGACGAGGGGGACGCGTGGAAAAACACTCAGGATCAC
>NW_007596440.1:0-421 GCF_000523025.1 Cynoglossus semilaevis | reverse complement strand
TTTTTTACCAATATACTTACACGTAATCGCAGGGAAAAAAACGTGGATTTATTGTTACTTATAGTAACAATAAATAAGATTTATACTGTTACATAACATCATGAGCACGATTTGCTAATAAGTGGCCACGCTCAATGAATGTGCTAACGTAACTGAAAATCGTGAGTATGATGTCAATCAAAATTTGGAGCATTTATTTGGCACTAATGAGCATGGGGGTAGTGAGCTCCCATTGGTTAGTGGGGCTGGCACTAAAACCCAGGAATGAAATTTGAAGTTTTGGCTACATGTCAATTTCCTTGATCCTTAAATCTGCATGTGGGGTTGTTATAATTGCACTTACAATATGAGTGGATGGGAGTTTCTACAGCAGGGGTATCAAACATACGGCCTGTGGGCAAAAAAACGACCTGCTAGGGGG
>NW_007596439.1:0-421 GCF_000523025.1 Cynoglossus semilaevis | reverse complement strand
TTTTTTTGTCATTTAGGAAATTTAGGAAAGTCAATTTACCTTGATTAATTATGATAAATTATGTTTGTGATTATTCATGATTAGTTGTGATTAATTTACAGCTACCCTTTAATTAATCTGAATAGAAACTTTCATTTAATCGATTCACCTTTTCTTGTTAGGGTGTGAGTAAGAACGAAATTGGTGCTTGTTCAACACACCCCCGCCCCGCCTGAGATTTGATTGTAATTCTCCGATTACATCCCAGTCCTTGTTCCACTACAGGGTAGTAATTACAGGCTTTTTTTGGGGGGTGGGGGTGGGGCATTACAAATCCAAAAATTGTTGTAGTTCCATGACACACAAACCTTTTTTGTACATTGAACAAGATTCACAACAGACAATAATGTCGTTGTTCAGTTCAAGGAAAGGTGAAAAGACA
>NW_007596438.1:0-421 GCF_000523025.1 Cynoglossus semilaevis | reverse complement strand
AAAAAAAAGTATTTTCATTTGCTTTTCTTTCCAAAATACAGCACCTTCTGAGTGAGTCACCAGCAGTTTAGGACCAGCCACGTGTTGCATGCTGGGTACATGTGCGTCACAGGGATGGAAAGACAGCAGAGGAGCAGCAGGACGAAGAAGATGACGGTGTCGCTAAATCATCCCCAGCCTCCTGTTTACTCAGGTCTGAGCAGTCACCTGACCAACAAAGGTGCAGTTTGGAACAGCTATTAGGAATGCAGCGATGTAGTTCCTGTGTTGTTATTGTACTAGCACAAGACGTCTTAGCCGTATTTTAGAGTACTCAGACTCACAAGTAGTGAACTGAGCTAGCAAAGGTGTGTAGCAACATGTAATTGATATTTAAATTAAATCCCAAGATGTTTATATGATTAACCAATCACATTAGAAT
>NW_007596437.1:0-421 GCF_000523025.1 Cynoglossus semilaevis | reverse complement strand
ACACCCAACAAATGAATTATACCTATTCTTGTGCAGGAATCAAACAGTGTTGTTAAAATAAAACACTCAAAGGTTCACCAGTTTACCTGTAAGTCGCTGGTGTTCCTGTCAGTCAGTGGGGGGAGATGTGTTGTTTTCTTTGCACTCACCATGGCATCACACAGGAAGGAAATATCCCTGAATTTACACACAAACAAATCAAACTTTGAGTTGCATATATGTCACTCCACCTCTGACTGTTGATGCCGCAGCAGGTGTGAGTGTCTCTGCCCTCACGGACCTGCCTGCTCCGCTCAGGGAAGTCGGCTGTTCAAGGAAGTGTCTGTATTTCCTACGTCCACACGGGCGATGCCAGACCGGATCCGGTCGTCTCAGTCCACAGTCCTTTCAAAACCAAACACATCCCATAACCTCACTGATG
>NW_007596436.1:0-421 GCF_000523025.1 Cynoglossus semilaevis | reverse complement strand
GGCCCTGAAGAAGGAGGATGAGGAGTGGCAGAAGAAGGCTCACAGCGCCATACTGTCCATACAGGAACTCACTGTTAAATTCTTCGAAACCACAACTCGGGCTCAGAAAGGTAAACTACGCAGTTTAGATTTCAAAAACACATTCCACCTGAGATCCTCACCTCTGAACTCTCACATGTGAGTGATATTTGTGAGAGATCCCTACTTTGCTTCAAAGAATTTTAATCCCTAAAACATCTCAGCAATAAGAAGGAACATCATCTGTTTTCTGTGTAGGCATTCAACACTACTGGTTTTACAGTCAGATGTTTGTAATATTGGACCACTAATTTACATTAAGATATTTCAATGCATCTTAAAGCACATCTTTTAATTTTAATGTATGCAAAGAAGCCACTATTTTTTAAGACAGAAAAAAAAC
>NW_007596435.1:0-421 GCF_000523025.1 Cynoglossus semilaevis | reverse complement strand
AAAAAAAAAAGACGGTAAATTGTTTTCACTGTATACTGTATAGACTCGATTGACAAGAAATATTAAGCGAGAGTCAAATAAACACTCCTGGTATAACAATTTGTTTTGCTAATTTTCTGTTATATTGTAAACATGACTGTAATCATTAGGTCTAGTTCCTGCTAACTAGTAGGAATCTGCTTCATTCTTACACGAAGCAGCACTTCCACACACTGGGAAAAACTAACAACAGGTAACATTTACAGCATTATGAAAAAATACTTAAAATAAAATTATACAGCAGTAATCCCCAGTTTTATTATAAAAAGGTAATACATACAGTATATAGTAGTGTGTTTATTTGAAGCAACATTCCCCCCTGCCTGACCTTACTTTTGCTGTCCCTTGAACTAAAGCTTGGGGTGTTCGTGGCTACTAATAT
>NW_007596434.1:0-421 GCF_000523025.1 Cynoglossus semilaevis | reverse complement strand
TAGAAAAAAACAACTCAAAACAGGATTATAGTTTGAAAATAGCAGAAAAAAACAAATATCCATTTACTTGATATTTAAAATTCACAGCAATAAATGAAAGCGAAACATCCAGTTCCTACTAATGATTAGTTATTATGTATGTTTGTAAATTCTTTCATATTTAGTCAATAAAATCAGGATGAAAGATCGTCACAGAATCAACGTGTTCAGACAAACAACAATTCCCACTCACATATCTTATGTTAAAGGGACATTTTCACAGTTTCTGTTTCTTGACTTCGAGCTCAACTTTAAAGGCTTTTATTGGGGCCAACACTCGGTGTTAGGGTGAGTATTATGGGATTACACTGGTGTTATTGGAGGGGCTGAGGTTCTGGACTGAATCAAGAGGGTTAGGGTTGGTCAGAGAGAGAGAGAGAGA
>NW_007596433.1:0-421 GCF_000523025.1 Cynoglossus semilaevis | reverse complement strand
CCAAGGTGACAAACTTGAGTTCAAATCATTTGTACAACCAGAAATCTACTGAGATTACAGTCAAGGTCCAGCAGATTTCTATTAGTAGTTTACATCCTGCCCGTTTGTAAGGGAAAAAACCACCGAGTACAAAACAGGGCAGTTCCTCCAAAACGGTTCAAAACAACGACACAGTTACCATATTAGAGTCACAATCGTTAAAACCATTACAGATATGAATCTCTGTAATGATAGCAGGCGCCGATTAGCATCACAGCGGGGACAGCTGCCTCTGGTTGACGGAGCACGGCCCCCCAGAAACAACCTGACGTAAAAGATCTCGCACTCATCGGCTAACAATAAAGACCCTCTTTAACAAAGCAGGGCAGAGATTAACCTGTTTAGAAGCAATGTCCCCAGACGACGATAGAAATATTATTAT
>NW_007596432.1:0-421 GCF_000523025.1 Cynoglossus semilaevis | reverse complement strand
AAAGCGGTGAGGAGGATCTTTAAACCCGAGAAGGGACAACGGTAGGAAGTTGATCGTTGATCATCTTTTGAGAATGATTAACAACGTGTCTCATTCTCCGCTCTCTAACACATCAGGCAGATGAGTTATTATCTTTTAACCAATCATATGGAGACAAAAACCCGCCGGGATTTATGATGGTAATCTGTCGTTAATGCGGTTTTGATGCTTGACTGGGGGCACTTACAAATCAGAAAACAAGTTGGCCTCCTAAGAGGCAGGGACGGACGTCCTTGGTTAATGTATTGAGACCTCCGTCTGGCTTATATGAAAGTCATCCATTTCAATCTGACCGGTTAATTCAGCCTTTGTGAGGCAGAGCTGAGGGAGAACGTTATCCCGCAGACGCTTATAGATTATCTCGCAGATTAGGACCACGCAC
>NW_007596431.1:0-421 GCF_000523025.1 Cynoglossus semilaevis | reverse complement strand
ATCACTAAAAGCTCAATTGAAGGAAAGAGGCAGCAGTGGATATTAGTGATGTAAGACTCAGAGTGTGAGACAAAGAAATCAAATTATGTCTGGCAACAGAGAGCTGTGATGCTGTAATTCTATCTAAGACTTTACAGCAGCATTACCCAGCATCCTTAGTGCTCTGACATCCTTCACAGCTGGGCTTAATGTTGTCCCGATAAACAATGAGGGTTTATGAAACTGTGTTTCCTTACTGTTTTATTTCCTATGTTTATTTTCAGTACATATATAACAAGGCTACATTTAAGAGTTCTATTCAAGGTGCAGGATAAAAATGGGTCCTATATCCTGTTCGCCGAGAATGTGTTTATTTTTATCATTTTGTAAATATAAGTGAAGTCTATAAATTGACCAATCAATGCAACAAAGCTCCAGAGCC
>NW_007596430.1:0-421 GCF_000523025.1 Cynoglossus semilaevis | reverse complement strand
AAAAAAAAAAAAAAACATGTGAAAATATTCTTATTTCCACAGCCTTTACACCGTAGTAGGAGCTCAGGCTGTGGCCTGTACAAACTGCACTCATACTTATGGTATAAGGGCTGTCGATAATGTCTTTATTTCCATTGGTCGATATTGTAATTTAAGGCAATAAAGTGACAGATAAGAGAGGTAAAAAAAAGCAGTCAATGATCATCGAGGACTAAAGACCACTAATGGCACATTTCTAACCACTGTCAAGTCTGCCGAGTCGGCACTTTGTTTGATGGGATCAATTTGTGCGAAGCTCTAGAATGTAGTTTTACTTGAAGTCTTAAAAGGTTATTTGACAGTATCTCAGTGAATCCAGATTTAAATTAGGATTAATTTCTTTACAAAAGAACAAACCGTTGACGAGTCCGACCGGTTGACC
>NW_007596429.1:0-421 GCF_000523025.1 Cynoglossus semilaevis | reverse complement strand
TGTGTGTGTGTGTGTGTTCACCTCCGTCTGCTCTGTTTTCATCTCCACTCCGTGTGTGATGTGTGCCACCCAGGCTGCAGACACGACAAGACACGGATGGGTTTGTTTTAGAGGAATACACAATGATGTCACAGACAGGAAGAGGGCCCGGGACCCGGCCTGGCACCTTCAGCTGCTGGCCGCGTCCCCATTGGCCGAGCAGGACGAGTGCAATAATAAACAGGCAATCAGAAGGCAGCGAGTGTACACAAAGGCAGAGCGAAAGCTCACAAAAAACAAAAGAAGGTTTTTCACTCAGGGGGAACGGGTGTTTGTTATCTCCAGTTGTCCATAAACGCCTCACAGGAAGTTTAAACCCACGATGACGTGGAGGGAAGATCTCAGACACTCACAAGTAATAAGTCATTTTTGTTACTGATTT
>NW_007596428.1:0-421 GCF_000523025.1 Cynoglossus semilaevis | reverse complement strand
TTTTTTTTTTTTTCACGGGCAGCGCTTCCATTTTTGGGTAATTAGGCGCGACCCTTAGCAGAGGTCAGGGTTTGTTATCAGTGCTCTCCACTGTAAATGAGTCCTATTAGAGTTCTAAAGGAGCTATTACCAAACAAACAGTGGCAAGCCCATTAATTGCTAATGATAAGCTCTTTGTCTTGTGTTTGCCCTCTGGGTCAAAGTATTCACCCGGCTGGATTGTTCTGCTGGTAAGAAAATGTCAGGACACACTGTCACTGACATATTAAGAGACATAAGCTGTTAGGGCTGTGAATGACGTTTCCTGAGTTGTGGAAAATTATAGTGAATTGAACAAAAGTACTAAACCAAGAACAAGCTTGATGCAAGTTGTCATAACATTCTACGTGTTTTAGCCCAGGCTGGTGGGCTTGAATGTTAT
>NW_007596427.1:0-421 GCF_000523025.1 Cynoglossus semilaevis | reverse complement strand
ATATATATATATATATATCATAGTAGACCATAAAACCTGCTTTACAGGTCTTTAGACAACTGCAGTTCCTCAACCATAACTTATGACCTTTAGGAAAACCGCAAAGCTCAACACCCTGGCTCTCGGATCATAAGTCATGTCTTACCCAGCTAACTGTGGCTTTCAGCCAGATTAGAAGACAGTGAAGAGAAATTCCACTGAGAATCTTTACGAGTGTTTGCTACCTAGCTACTGTTACAGGGGGTAAAAATCTCTGGGGCAATTTGATCAAACTATTTGATTTGATCATGATTATGAGGCCTGCAATTATGACTATGAAATAACTGTAAAATAATTGTAAAACTATTACACAAAATTAGTAATAAGTATATTTAAATACACTTAGTTCAGTTTCCTGAATGAAATTCCTTTATACATTTAA
>NW_007596426.1:0-421 GCF_000523025.1 Cynoglossus semilaevis | reverse complement strand
AAAGAGAGAGGGGAAGACGAGTGAGGTGAGGGAAGTCTGGGGAAAGGCAGGAAGAGATTGAGGCATTTTGGAAGAATCCCAGATCCCTAAATCAACGATTCATGACCTTGGCTCAGAGCGGGAGCTGCTGTGGTAGATGTTCCTGATATGCCTCTGTCTTTCTCTGGACGGGTACCAGGGCTTCAAAAATGTCCTCCGAAGGGTGGTGCGACGCCGCTGCAGCACTTTATATCACTGCCGCAGTACGGCATTAATAAATAATGTTTATAAGCAGCAGAGCCAGCGTAGCAGGACGGCACCTGCAGACACAGAGACGCTGGAAGAAAAAAGCCCAAAAAGTTTGGAGAGAAAGTAAATAAAGTCGCATTTGGTGGTGTTATAAACAAAGTGGAAATGACGCTTTGGTTTGGTTTTTTTTTTT
>NW_007596425.1:0-421 GCF_000523025.1 Cynoglossus semilaevis | reverse complement strand
TTCTTTAAACATTTATACAATAAAAACCCACGACAAACTGACAAACACCACAGCAGAACGTCGCTCTTTGTTTCTGGTTCTTCCCCGATTCACATCACACTGATACTCGATTTAAACACGTTAGATCTGGAGCCGGCTGCGTTTGTTTGCGTCGTCACGCCAAGATTTTCTCCCGAGTTTCGGGCAGTTTGAGGGCAACTAAACCTCCGCAGACGAGGGCGGCGAAGGCCATGAAGATGGGGACGATCTTAGTGACGCCGATGAAAGCTGCGAAGATGAAGCTGGCGATGATGGCCGCGAACTTACAGATCCCGTTCAGGATCCCGAAGGCTGTGCCTCTGTGGAGTCAGGAGGAGAGAAAGTTAACAGGCTGAGTCTGACATGACACAACTGTTTACCAGAAACACCCGTCATAAAATGT
>NW_007596424.1:0-421 GCF_000523025.1 Cynoglossus semilaevis | reverse complement strand
TTCCTCGTGCTGATTGGCTCATGCATTCAAACAAAAGCATTGCCTTAAAATGCATAGTAATGACCTTTTTTATAGTTAAAATTCCACAACAGCAACCATTTCTAACAGTAATATATTATCCTAACAATATTCTGAAAAGGGTTTGGTGGAATTAGCTGTTGATTCGTGTGGGGAGAGATTGTTAACTGATGGTGAAGTAAAACACTTTAACATTTTCTGCTCCGGTCACCGAGGCAACAGAGAAATAATGGGATCTAACTGATGGAAAATCGATCTGTCATTTTAGGATCAGCGTCTCTGCTAACCAGAGGATCATCGCTCTGCCACATGACAATCGACAGGTCCGACTGTTCGACATGAGCGGAGTGAGGTTGGCCCGACTGCCGCGCAGCAACAGAATGGTAAGTCACTCGTCCAGTTG
>NW_007596423.1:0-421 GCF_000523025.1 Cynoglossus semilaevis | reverse complement strand
ACTGTGGAATCCTGCGACTAGAGAGAAAAAGTAACGCGTTGTCATAAAGCATAAGAAGTGACACTAGGTCAATAATAACGGACCCGATTAAATGTATTGTTGCGAACCACCTATTACAATGTATTTGAACTCCTGATGTTGATGGGTGGTGTAAATGAATAGCTAGCTGCTTCGGTAGCATCGTTAAAAACTCACCAGCAATTCATTGAAGTTCAGAAGCGACGGACAGTCCACGGACGAGTCCATGTCTCCTGACGGTGTCTTAATGCGAATCACTATAGGTTCCATACTTATTATGAAGACTATGTTATCCTGGAATACGACTATTGAAAGATGACATTAGCTGAAACGGCTAACTTCCGGTCATGGTTTGTCGGCGATAGTTATTATCATCTCGCTCACTTTGAGAATTGTTGAATTA
>NW_007596422.1:0-421 GCF_000523025.1 Cynoglossus semilaevis | reverse complement strand
AAAAGTGACTTGTGAACATCTCTGGTGTATGTGCAGTCGACATTTATACTGAGTTTATAGGAACAACACAAAGTAAAGCAGGATAAGCTTTACGAATGTCATTGAAAACCACCACTGTGACCTGTCCTCAGGTCCCACTTCCACCTCGAGCCCCAGTCTACAGAGTAAGAACCTCCCTCTGGAATCAACCTGCTCATCGTGTGACCACCAGCAGGCACTGGATGGTGACAATCTACAACAGCCTGGCCCATGTATATCAGGCCCTGCCTTGCTTGAGGAGGGGGTTCTGGAAATGGAACACTGCAGCTTAGCTCCCAAGCCGCCGCTGAGCAATGACCGGGGTCTGCCAGAAATGACTGTTACATCTCCAACAACAACCAGAAAGAGCAAATCACCAACACCTGGACCCAAACCTCAGGGT
>NW_007596421.1:0-421 GCF_000523025.1 Cynoglossus semilaevis | reverse complement strand
AAAAAAAAAAAAAACAAAGGAAAACAGTTAGGTTAAAGTTATTAATTATTAATGTTAAGAACTTTAAGTTTAATAAATAGAAACATACAGTTCTCTCAGAAAAAATACACTGAGGCTGAATAGAATGAATTGATTTACGCATATATTAATTAGCCTTAATACAGAGAAACAAATGTGTGCATTTAATGATGATTTTTGCCCTTGTGTGCTGAATGCGAGAGCAATTTACTACCTGCTAGTCATATATATATATATATAATCGTATACATTTATAAATTATCTTATTACTTATTACCTATTAATGCACAACATTTGCGATTTCTGTAAAATAAATGTATTAATACATAATCCGTATATTTTGGCCCTAAACCATTACATACGTACTCTAAAGCAATTTTTTTTTTAAAGTATAAGGACCTCA
>NW_007596420.1:0-421 GCF_000523025.1 Cynoglossus semilaevis | reverse complement strand
ATTGTAGCTGATTTTATTAATCTGTTTTAATGTTTTAAGGGGTTGTATGCAGAATGCTTGTGCCAGCTACTCACAACTTTATTTAAAATAGTCAAAGTGTTTCTTTGTAGCAAAATATCTGTCTATGTTTTTAAATTCCCTCAATCCTAAAGCTAAATTATTATTTTCACAAACTCATTGCTGTTTTATAATATTGACTGACATTGAAGATTTATGCTGCTGTCTTTTCCTCTTTAAGGCCATGAGCATGGAAGGACAGGATTCAATGTTTGGTCAAGAGAATTCTGTCGCTGCAGCTCAGAGCAGCAGTCAGACGCAGCTGTCGGAGCAAGACAACAAGATCGACGACTCCATAGATAACCAACAACAGGTATGTGTGTTCTGTACAGTTACAAAAAGCAGAGTTTATTCATTATTTATG
>NW_007596419.1:0-421 GCF_000523025.1 Cynoglossus semilaevis | reverse complement strand
TTTTTTACTGAAATTATAAATAAATCAAATAAATCTCTGTGTTCGGTCATGTTATTCATGGCTTTTTGCTACTTTGACGACGGGTGAATCAATGTGTGATAAGTCCGTCCCACCACTGAGTGGAGAGAGTGAGATGATTTTATCACTTCCGGTCTATATGCATCTACGGCGTAGCTCTATGTGACCCAGAAACATGACGCGTCCTAGAGAGGACGCCTAAATGGGCTAAAACAAAAAAGAAACGTGTTGGGGCATTGGAATTTAACGACCACAGCTCTACGGATTATACGTACATAAGTAAGTAGTAATGACAGAACTGACTTGCTTTTAGATAAAGCTATTTAGCTAACCAAAGTAGCTAAGACGTATGCAGAAAATACCCAAATCCAGAATGTCGACTTTTAATGACTAAACGTAAATC
>NW_007596418.1:0-421 GCF_000523025.1 Cynoglossus semilaevis | reverse complement strand
AAAAAACGTTGCAGTAAATGCATCAATAATTTAAGGTTTCTTTTATCTCTCTTTGGATTTTCATGCTGCCACTGCAGTTTGGGTGTGATTTCCTGTTTCCTGTAACGGTGGCTCGTGCGAAGAAACAGCAGATGGGGTTCTTGGAAAAGAAGAAGATTAATAATCTAGCAGGGAGTAAGATTTGCGACAGAGGAGATGGAGAGATGATGTGACACAGGCCAAATTGGCAAGAAAGCCAAGGCAGAAGAGACGAGACTGGAAGACTGTGAGAGAAAACAAACTGTGAAAAGTTTGGAGGACCAGGAGCATGTGGGCAACGACGACGAGGAGCCAGGACGAAGACCAACCTCCACTGACAGTGTGTGCATTAGACGGGGAGGAGACTCTTTGTTGACAACTAATAATAATAATAATAATAATT
>NW_007596417.1:0-421 GCF_000523025.1 Cynoglossus semilaevis | reverse complement strand
GTTGCCACCAGGTGATGATCTTGAAGATTATGTTAAATTATATTTTAATGCCTCAAGGCTTGAAAACGTACCTCTTCTGATTCCTGTCTTGGTGACGATTTCAGTGAACCTCTCGATGTTGAAGACTGAAATATGAACACAAAAAAAAATACACCAGTGTTAGGGGCGTGGATATTTTTCACAGATGACAGCATCGCAGGTTTAGGTGTACGTGATCTTACATTTATTCCACATATCTTGGCAACACTTTAAAAGAAATGGCGTGAAAAGGTTGGGTTTAGGATCATTTTTCCATGAATCATTCATGTCCTTTTGTTCTCAATAAATCTGTTTTATATCTCACGGTCCTCTTAGCCATGAATTATTATGAAAGTATTCAGTCTTATTTAATCAACAAACAAAATCATTTGGTGCCTTTCAG
>NW_007596416.1:0-421 GCF_000523025.1 Cynoglossus semilaevis | reverse complement strand
AAAAAAAACTTTATATATACTTTATATAGGGGTTGCTGGTTAGATTCCCGACGGACGCCACATGTAACTTCACCAGACTTTACATGTGGAACAAAGGAGTCTCTGCCCTCTAGGTAGACCTTAAACTGGTTCAGATCTGGGCCAGAGAAGCTGACCCACTTTCCTGACCTGTTACTGCAGGAACACCGTGTGGGGAAACTAAAGCGTTCTTTTACACGCCGCTGGTATAATGACTTATGGGTGCTGAATTTGGGAGACGTTAAAAATAGGACAGGATTCATCATGTGTAACTTGACTGTGTAGGAAAAAAAAAAACCCCAGAGGACGGCGGCGGCGCTGCGGCGGCACAGATGACAAAAAGGAACATGTTCAGACAAAAGTCTGTCAAAGAGGGCGCTGTAACTAGAACCTGATCTTGAGC
>NW_007596415.1:0-421 GCF_000523025.1 Cynoglossus semilaevis | reverse complement strand
TGGGTCAGGTGACCCCACCTGTACACAGAGTGTGATCTAATGAATGAACACTAGGTGGCATCGCCCCAGTGGGTGAAGTTCATCCCCCCAAAGAAAGGTGATGTTTCACATAAAACATTTCCCCCACGCTCACTTTGGTGAAGAGGTAAAATGCGGAGGTCACAAGTCGTCAAAATATCGGAGCGGATCCCAAGTATCGGATCAGATCGAGTCAACTTTGAACCAACCTCATTCACGGCAGGTGTGTTCTGATTTACCTGATTTAAACAGAACCCTAATGCTGTCGTTCATTATGGTGAATGTTTTGTTTGGTTTTTCCATCCACTGCTGCTGCTGTTCCTTTGTTCCATTTCGTTAGTGTTTACTCTAATTAGCCTCCGGAGTCGGGCAGTCGGGGCATGACTTCAGTGGAGGTTCACAC
>NW_007596414.1:0-421 GCF_000523025.1 Cynoglossus semilaevis | reverse complement strand
TGCTCGGTGCACACTCTGACTCTGAAGACGAGGAGGCTCCAGATGGAGCATCCAAAGCATCGTCACTGGAGGTGATGGCCTGATACACCTCACTGGATTCACTGTCAAGGTTATCTGCAGAGCCGCCGTGTTGTTGTCCCGTGAGAAGATCCTCCAAAGAACCGGGAGCAGAGCCTTCTACAGAGGAGGTCAGTGTACCTGTGCCTCCACCATCGCTCTGCCCACTGCCTGCTGCCAGGTCTGGACTAAGGGAGCTATAGTTAAAGAGCTTCTCAGAACTGTCCAACCTCTGCTCCAGGGAGAAACCTAAAGCATTGAGTCTGTCCTTTAACATGCGGTTCTCGCTCTTAAGAAGGTTCAGCTCCTCTCTGATGGCCTGGTTCTGACCCTGTAGAAGAATAAGAGTGGACTCCACATCTGC
>NW_007596413.1:0-421 GCF_000523025.1 Cynoglossus semilaevis | reverse complement strand
TAGACCACTCCACGTTGCATTAGCTCCGAGCCGGTGCCTTTGCGGCACTTGAAGCCCGCAGCAGCATCTTACCGCGTCTCTGTGCTATGTGTCCGTTTTTGCACGGCATCCAGATCTTTCTCAGCGGGTTCTGGGTGAGCTCCCGCGGGGAAGTGTCCACCACGTAGTCTCCGTTGTCCAACATTTCAGAACGAGCCAACGGTGACGGCCGTCCGCGACCAAAGGCACTCTGTGGAGGAGGACGAGGACGAGGAGGTGCGGGAGGAGAACTGCAGCCCCGGCGGTTTAAGGGTGCAGGAGGGAGGATGTCACACATCAGCTGAGCAACAGCAGCTCCACAGTACCGTAATAACCGGAGACGGCGCGCAACTCGTCATCACGTGACAGATAAAGGTACTGGTTCAGCTTTTTTTTTCTTTTT
>NW_007596412.1:0-422 GCF_000523025.1 Cynoglossus semilaevis | reverse complement strand
TCAAACTGAATTGTCTGACGTCTGTTCCGACTCATTTCCCCTGTACATTCACATTCCGTTTTTAAATGTTTACATCATGCTGTATATACTAAATTGTTTTCATTTTCATGATACAATTTCTTCATTATTCCTTCATTTCATTAAAGCAGTGTATTATTTGGCAGATCTGTGTTGGTCTAGAAAGGTTAAACGTCCAGGTCTTGAAAGACATTTTTTTGCCAGCACTGAATTGACAAACATCCTGCTGCTGTTGGAAATGTATTGGCGTATTAGCAGTATTTCAATACTTTTTTTTTGATTAAACCAGGTGTGTATATTGATTTTTCCACATTGATGTGTTGTTTCATACATGTCACTGAAACTCTGAAGTCGAAATCTAATACTGTTTCCTTCCACAGAATAATAACATCAAATACAGAAAA
>NW_007596411.1:0-422 GCF_000523025.1 Cynoglossus semilaevis | reverse complement strand
GTATTAAAAATGAACCCCGGAACATGAATTTTTTAATTCACAGATATAAAAAGTAACTATTAACAACAATATACGATTTTATTTTCTTCTGTGGAACAGTTGTAATTATGCGTGTATTTCTGTGTACCGTCTTTTCAGCAAAGTGACCTGGCGTCGGTGATCGTGGGCCTGATCCAGGTCGTCTTCACCGCCATCGCGGCGCTGGTCATGGACAAGGCCGGGAGGAAAGTCCTCCTCGTCGTCTCAGGTGTTTCAGTCTCTTCGATGTGACCGACAAACACGGACAGAATCTGCCTGTGTCTCTGAACAAAGTGAGAAATGTGTTTATTTTCTTGTCAGGCGTCGCCATGGCGTTCAGCACCACGGCGCTCGGCGTGTACTTCTACCTGATGGCTCGACTCCACCCGGGAAAATCCCTGGGC
>NW_007596410.1:0-422 GCF_000523025.1 Cynoglossus semilaevis | reverse complement strand
TCCACAGTTGTTCTTTGGACACACTGTCTTCTGTGTCCTTTAGACCAGCTAATGTTTAACCTCCTCCGACAGCACTCAGCCTGATCGAAACACTTTGCATTAGCTTAGCATTTACAAGGTTTTCCCGTAACGTACGCACGTGAAGGACGTTCTTCCAGAGTCGTCTTTATAATTTCCAGTTTAGCGCTCACCTCCATCTGTTCTCTGACTCTCACTGTACATTAGCATATCATCTGCAAACAGGATCGTTCACGCTGAGACCCCAGTTTGAACCCATCTGTCAACCCGTCCATCACCGTGACAAACAGGAAGGGCCTCAGAACCGATCGCACATGGAACGGCCTTCACTGCTGAACGTTTCATCCTTGTGTTTACATAGGAGTACTCGTACATCTCTGAGGACATCATCTGACACACACACA
>NW_007596409.1:0-422 GCF_000523025.1 Cynoglossus semilaevis | reverse complement strand
TGTGTTTGTGTAGAGTTCCCCTGGTGGTGGAGTTGTGGCACAGAGACTCTAACAGCAGGGACCAGCTGATTGGACGAGCTTCTGTGCAGCTGTCTCACCTGCTGAGCTCCGAGAAGAAACGAGTTCTGACGTCATCGGGAGAACAGAGCTGGAGACAAACGCACCAGGACAGAATACCTGTGTTCAGACCACAGCGGTAGGAGTTTGTTCTGAGTAACTGTCACCGAGGACAACGGTGGCGTTCGTTTGTCTTTGTTTACCTGACGTGTCTCTGTCCTTCAGTCCACCTCAGAAGGTCGCAGAGGTCACCTATGTGGCCACATTAGAAGACCTGGGTCTGATCAAAGCCAAAGAGGTTATTGTGACTGACTCTTCACAGGTGACTTATATGAATGATATATTTATACTAGTACATATATATT
>NW_007596408.1:0-422 GCF_000523025.1 Cynoglossus semilaevis | reverse complement strand
TTTTTTTTTTTTTTATACATGTGACCGTTGCCCCGCAACTCTGTTTGTATTTTATATTGCGACCAGAACAGTGTGTTTTAGGTCTTAACGGTTTCTGCTGTAATGAGCCTGAGCCTGTAATCCATCCTGGTGCTTTCTGCTGCCAACAGTCATCTCATCAGGGTCAACTTAGTTAGCATTTGGTTAGCATCCACTCACGGAGCTCAATGCTGTTAACATCGACTGTCAATTATTAACATGTAAGTAGAAGATCACTATCTGATCCAGCCAGAGTCACTGTAGCCGTGTGAGCGTCGCCTGCCAACGCTGATCAATTATCACAAACAAGTCAATTATTATTAGGTCAGTGATTGTAAATGGATATTTCCAAATGGCACATTTGGAAATGTTACAGCCTTAATATAAATCTGATGAAGGAATAG
>NW_007596407.1:0-422 GCF_000523025.1 Cynoglossus semilaevis | reverse complement strand
ACTGTGGTCACACAGTTATGAGACAACAAGCTGTGTGTTTTATTGTTCTTCAGTACTTCATTGTACTTTGTCCTTTTAGTTTTGAGCATGCATGTTGCAGAAGTGTGTGAACAAATGACTTCAGTGTTTGCTTGTAACAAAGGCATTTATTCCAAGTCTGCAAAATTACAAGTACATGATGTCTGATCAGATGCTTGTCTCAAAATACTTTAAGATCAGATTTTTTGCAAATACTTATTTATTGAAAAACAAACTCCAGAAGTCTGCAGGCTCCCGTGTGACGTCTTCTGTCATTGCATCTGGGCAGAAGTCTGGAGGGTTAAGCTTACTGGGGTCTGTTATCCCGATGATGTTGTTAAAGAAGCTACAAAACACATGGTGATGGAATATTTTTTAATATTTGTAATTATTAATACACAACT
>NW_007596406.1:0-422 GCF_000523025.1 Cynoglossus semilaevis | reverse complement strand
GATGCTGTAATCAAACTCAATTAGGGACAATCTAGCAGTGAAGTCTTCATTCAGGAGGTGGCGGTGTTGGTGGTGCCAGTCTCTGAGTGATGATTGGGAGCAGTGTGGTCCATGGATGAGCACGGAACAGCGTCGCTCTGCAAATGACGTCGTTATGTAACAGCCTGAATGAATGAGATTTGTGTGAGTTTGTTCTGTAGCCCGGTCCATGGGCCGTTTGGTAAACATTGATCCAACTCATATACACGCTATGAACAGCAGCCAACAGGGACCTGACCAGGTGTCCATCAGTCTATATGAGTCAGTCTGTAGGAGCTAGGAAAAGTTGGGTTTATTTTTTTTTTTTTAAATGCATTAATTGAGAGGAGGGGAGTGACGTAACATAGTTAGTTATATTACATATATTTCAATTCAAATATTTT
>NW_007596405.1:0-422 GCF_000523025.1 Cynoglossus semilaevis | reverse complement strand
AGTCAGACAGGAACCCGACATGAATTAACATTCAGTCGGACTAACAGACGTAGAGGACGCAGCCCATCATCATCCAACCTCTCCCGCGGACTCACCTGCATCGCCCATGGAGCTGAAGATATTCTCGGTGACCGTCATGATGGTGTCCGTGGCTTGGTCGTAGCGTCCGATGGGCTCCCCTCTGGAGGTGTACTGACGGACGTGTTGGAGGAGGTCCGCCAGAGCCTGGTTCACCACGCTGGCCGCCGCGCTCACCTTCAACACAGTCACATCATCAGCGTAAGTGCTGAGTCTCTAAGCTGCGACAGCCGCTCATTAGGTTCAGAGCTTCTTAAGCTGGGTGTTAGTTCACAGCTCGGATCCCAGAGTGAAGAACAACTGCTGAGGTTTTAACTGAAGACCTCGGAGACTCGCTGCCATCA
>NW_007596404.1:0-422 GCF_000523025.1 Cynoglossus semilaevis | reverse complement strand
AAAAAAAACATGCATGCAATCATTTGCTGGCAACCGGTTAAAGTGCCACTGAGCTGTGCAGCAGTGGGAACGTAAGGAGATGCACGACTGAGCCGGGTTCTGCTGATGGATTTAATTTACCCCAGCAGAAAAAACCACTCTGTCAACCTGAACGTCAGCTCTTAGTGGAGGAACAACAGCCGCGCTGCTTCTCTTCTCCCACTGCCACAAATTAATACATTGATTTGTTAAATATCGATTGTTAGAAAAGTGCAGAGACGAGGATCAGCGTGATGTCCTTTTCCGCCACTGCAGCGGATCAGACCGTGGACAGAACGACTCTTGGCTCGGTTGCTCTGGTCTTCAGCTCAAACTGAACGTGAACTGGGGTGTAAAACGGACGGGATGCTGACGGATCAGACTGACAAAGACGTTAAAAAAAA
>NW_007596403.1:0-422 GCF_000523025.1 Cynoglossus semilaevis | reverse complement strand
TTTTTGTCTTATTTTTGAAGTTACATGCACACGACGTTCCTCGGTGTTCTGAGGTGACGTAGAACCACCGACGAACACGGGGGAGCAGTTCTGTGTGTCAGACACGAACTCGTTTTTGACTCAAAGTCTCGTCTTCTCTTCCCTGCCTCCAGACAGAAACGTGGAGTTCCTCCTCTCCGGAGACGTTTTGTCGTTAGCGGTGACGAGGGCGGAGCTTCACCTGCATATCTTCAACCCGCTCCACCTGGACGTTCGGCCCGTGCTGCCGTCCAGGGCGGAAGACGGTCTTCCCACCAGGTGACGATTCATTCGATTTTCATGAGACTTAAACATCACAGTCCAGAGAAGACCGCCCCCTTGTGGAGGCGGAGCTACGTCCTCAGTGCTAGTCCTTCTTCGTCTGTTTTTAAAACTGTTCTCTT
>NW_007596402.1:0-422 GCF_000523025.1 Cynoglossus semilaevis | reverse complement strand
CTTGATGAGATAGTAACCTTTAATACCTTCTTTGACCAACAGTGACTTATGAATGAACTAACGGATCATTCCAGACTTTCTCCAGTCATATCTCCTTTATATTCAATTTTACACCAGTAGAAATATAATATAAAATACTTTATAATATAATCACCTCGTTTGTGTTTCCCTTGTAAAAGAAACTCTTTTCATCGTGGGACACATTTCTTATGCTTTAACAGCCTGAAGGCTGCGAGGCCCGTTGACAGATTGGACAATTTTCTGCTCAACTAAGCAACTGTTTCTTTGGCAGAATAGGAAAGGGTTTAGGCAGATGCACTAACAAACTGGGGGTTGGTAACTTGCCCAAATCGATTTTTTTACCCCGCCCAGTGTGAGCATTTTTTGTACCACTGCAGTGGTATTATTAGACTTGACTTTTT
>NW_007596401.1:0-422 GCF_000523025.1 Cynoglossus semilaevis | reverse complement strand
TTTTTTTTTTTTAATTACTGCAGCCAAGGTTAACAGTGTTCAGATTGTAGTAGTAGGTCTAAAGGTACGTGATCCTCTGCCCTGCTGGTCACCAGCACTCACAGCAGCACCTCTCAGAAAAGACACCGTCAAAGCGCTTGGAGACTGCCGATATGAAAATATCAGCCATTGTTTTGGTTCTCCTGGGGGCCCTGTTGTCAGGTAAGCCTTTAGCTATTATTAATGTTTTGCTTGTGTACATTTTTAATGTCATATATTGTGAGATTGGAACTTTGGTTTTGTATTACAACTGCTGTGAATTTTGTCTTTTAATTATTTTATGAGTTTATTTTTAGTTATTATGGTGACAAGGATTTATAATATAACAAATCATTTAGCCTACAGAAATGGAAACTACTGTAAGCTATAGGTAGAATATAGTA
>NW_007596400.1:0-422 GCF_000523025.1 Cynoglossus semilaevis | reverse complement strand
AAGGAGGAGGAGGGTCATAAAAAGTGTGTGCTTTATGTCTGTTTTCCTGGAAGAAACGGCGTGTTCCAAGAATCAACTGTGCATATTTACTATGTGCACCACTGTTAGCGCCGCCGCCGCCTCACGCTGCGACTCGTTAGCTTCACGTGGCCACTTCACACGTCTACAGCCAGCAGACTCAAGGCTGCGTTCACAGGCAGGGCTTCACATCCTCACGTCTCTCCTGCAGGTCTACAGTCACTGTGATGACCAACCAGACTCTGTGACTGTGGAGGAGGTCACGGTGGCCCCCTGGTGGTGGGTCCTGGTCTGAGAAACAGGGATAAACTTTAAGGCACAGTTAATGTCAATCAACGAGGGCCACGCCTCCACCGTACCGTCATTGGAGGGTCACGAGTTTATATGTATATTTATATATATAT
>NW_007596399.1:0-422 GCF_000523025.1 Cynoglossus semilaevis | reverse complement strand
TGGATCAGTCCGTTGGAGCGGAGCTGCAGGCTACGTCTGAGCAACAGCACGTTGAGCTAAAGGTCACTCTCAGTGAGCAGTAGTTGCCATGTTAGGACACAGACCGCTCATTTTCCGTCAGGCACTTCTGCCAAGTTGCTGTGGAGTTTCTTTATTTTGTCTCCAGGTACAGTTAAATGACGGCTGCCGTGACGATGTGTGTGACATTTGAACGACTCATCTATATGCTGTTGGAGAGCCGTGCTGGTCCAGTGACATTTCAGTTTGCTCATTGAGACTTCAGTAGAAGTGGCTTACGATACATTGTGATTTCTGGAGGGATTTTGTAGCTTTGAGCCACAATGTTTATTCTAACCAGGGAAATGTTGTATTCTGGTGCTTGTCTTTAGATGCAGTTGTCCAACATTTTGTGTTTTAAATTA
>NW_007596398.1:0-422 GCF_000523025.1 Cynoglossus semilaevis | reverse complement strand
CGGACACAATAAATAAAGAAGTGTCCCTGGCAGAACTTGTCTACGTAGGCTATTGTTTCACAAAGATTAATGAACGCTGCCGCTGGAGAAAAATTGTCATACTTGCTGTAATTAAAGACTCGGAGCCACTAGCTAATTAAGCTCAGATCAAACCGGTTGTAAATTAGCATTAATGTCAATTTGCAGTAATCCGCTCAGAACTAATGTTGTAACCACTGCATGTGTGTTTAAAGAACTTTTAATATTTTTTAGTCCTCATAGCTTTCGGGCTAAACATAAAGGCCTTTTTTTTGTTGTTGTTACTTTCGGCCACAACCAGCATTGGCTTCTAGTTTAAAAAAAAAAAATGTTGTGCACAAAGGACAGTCTCTGGTGGCACATGCATGAAATTGGCTTGAGAAACCTAGTAATGAAAAAAAAAA
>NW_007596397.1:0-422 GCF_000523025.1 Cynoglossus semilaevis | reverse complement strand
CAGGTCAGGTCAGTTCCTCAGGGCTTGTTAAGTTGTAATCCTGTGATAAATGCATTACCGTGAGAATCAAAAAATAGCCTGTGAATTGTCAGTGGAATTAGTGAACAACAGGGTGCTTTATATGAAAACGTACACATCCCATAATGGGCTGAGAAGGGAGTTGGCAATGCTACTTATAGGAGACGTTGAAACAAGTTTGGAACAATAAATGAAAATTCACAGGCTATTTTCGATTCTCATGGTAATACGGGATAAAGTGCGTCCCTTTCTAGCTCTATGAGATTTTTCAAGGGATGTTTGGAATGTTGCCGATGGACTTGTTGTAAAATTCCTCTTTTTCGCACTCTTTGGCATGATGTTGGTGAAGGGAAAAAAAAAATCAATTTTCAAATTCTTAAAGGGATTGTTACCATATATGGTCA
>NW_007596396.1:0-422 GCF_000523025.1 Cynoglossus semilaevis | reverse complement strand
AGAACATGTCAGCCAACAAGACAACATTGTGTTTTTGTGCTAAGCTACACAAGATTTAAATGTGTTAAGCTGTCTGATTTATGGTCGATGATAAATCTAGTACTCCAGATCACTAAGAAATATCAGGACTATATACTGTATCTATATATATATATCAGTATCTGCCGTGTCTCTTGATTTTCACTTCCACTTCCAGAACGCTGATGCCAGCTATGACTTCAGCAGCAACGACCCGTTCCCATTTCCACGCTACACAGACGACTGGTTCAACAGGTAAAGCTCACTCAGCTCACTCTACTGTTTACATACGAGGTGTGGGTGTGTGTGTGTGTTTTCCCGTGTGTGTACATATGTGCGTCTCTTCAACCACGTCTGTTTGGACGTAATGGTGCAGAATAAACAGACGTTGGACATCATTAAAG
>NW_007596395.1:0-422 GCF_000523025.1 Cynoglossus semilaevis | reverse complement strand
TTTTTTTTTTATTATGATTATTTACCCTGAAGGAGCATGACTTTTTTTACCACTGCGAAGGCCGCACTTTTAAAATGTAAATTTAAAATACTGTAAAAATCCACTTTATTTCTACATAGGCCGTATGTTTATAAAACAATATCCTAGGGCAACAGACGTTTCCTGATCAATCGTTCAAATTTATGAATTATTTTATGAAGGTTAAGATGAAAACAGATTGCCTTTCATAAGATTAAATAATAATAATAAAACTACATTAGGCCCTTTAGTTCATCCATTAATTGTTGACTGATTTTCAGTGGTAGTATTTGACCAAAGAGTTGGTACCAGGGCAGTATTACTGTGTTATATCAATCCTTTAGTCGACCAGGAAGTACTTTTGATGATAATCCCAGTCTCCATCCATCAAACCGACAACCGTT
>NW_007596394.1:0-422 GCF_000523025.1 Cynoglossus semilaevis | reverse complement strand
CGACATTGACTAAAAGCTGAGGAATGGTCAAAAGAAAACTATAAGCTAACACCAAAATATATTAAATTAGCAACTGTGCAATGAAGTTAACAAAAGTGAACCATAATGAGCTATAAAAAAATATAATTAAAACAATCAAAACAGAATTTGACAAAAAATGCCTAAAGTTTAGCCAAAACATTTAGGATCTAGAAAAAAACTGATTTCTAAAATTAAAAAAGCTTAGTGTGCTTTAAAAAAAGTCTTTACATAATGATGTTTTACACAGAACTTATATCAGCTGAAATCTACTTAAAGTTAATCTAGGAATGAAAAATTTAATGACTCTAAATAGCCATCTAAAACTAACATTAAACCAAAAATACAACCAAATGTTTCTGAATGTTTTCAAAACAGCCATCCAGCTACACAAAATCAACACA
>NW_007596393.1:0-422 GCF_000523025.1 Cynoglossus semilaevis | reverse complement strand
AAGGTCTGCTGAGGACAGCCAGACAGACACATCACTCAAACACAAGCATATGGAGAGCTGTGTGTGGAGGTGATAGATTTGGAACGCAGCCCCGGTGCTTTTAGTAGGACGGAGAGAGTCAGGGAGCATTAGAGAGAAACGGAGGTCTCTGGGCTGCAGACAATACGTATGTAGATATAAATGAATTTATATCTACATTTGTATATAGACACAATATATTTGTATGTCGTATTTATATTACAATACATTTGTATATGAATATATATGTTTGCATATTAATATATGTGTATATACTCACATATATATACAATGTATACTGTATTTATATATTGTATATATATTTGCATGTCTATATATGTATACACATATATACAAGGTAATATATATATACATGCATACATACATGCATATATACATACAAA
>NW_007596392.1:0-422 GCF_000523025.1 Cynoglossus semilaevis | reverse complement strand
TGCATAAAATAATTGAATCCAAAAATTGAGCTGAACCTTAATTATTATAATGCAATATAAGACTTACTGCCGGTGAATGTTTTGTCTTGATGAGTGATGTCTTGATGTCTGGATGTCCTCAGGTTTTAATGAACCTTTGGGCTGCTGTTAGGGTTAATACTGGTGTATTTATGTGTGTGTGTAGGTCGGGAGTTGCAGTGAGGGTGAGGAGGCTGATGGGTTGGTGGGGGGAGAGAGAAAAATAGAGACTGAGTAAGCAGTGTCACTCACTGATGAATGCCTACCTCTGCTTCATGTTTGCTGTTTAATCAGAGACTTTTGCCCTTCACTATGTTGGCGATAATGATCACAGACTGTGCACATTTCTCTCCATTGTTGCCAAGCCTGGCTATTTTACTTCTTATTGCTATTTTGTCAAATTA
>NW_007596391.1:0-422 GCF_000523025.1 Cynoglossus semilaevis | reverse complement strand
GATGCAACAAGACTTCCTTAATAAATTGATGGAAGACAAGCGACATAACTACAAAACTTCGTAGGTTGAGGACTTCGTAAACTGTAGTACGCAGTATGTGGTTGAATTCCTCACTTGTGGATGTTCCATTTCAATACTGGAACCTAGAATATTTACGCCACGATTACACGACTGAATATGTTTCTAATATAACTGTGCAATCAAGTTGCAACAAATGTGGGGTTTTTTTATCTAATATGATAAACTGTGGGAAAAGTGGGGAAACAAATGGAAACTTGTCTAAAATGACCAAATTTAGCTAAAAAGTACTCTGAGGCTAACAAATGCAGCTGTGTAATGACCTCAATTTAGCAGTCAAAACTCAAACAAACTGCCTGCATATACTGGATAATTAGTAACATTTGAGAATCATCCAAATGCCA
>NW_007596390.1:0-422 GCF_000523025.1 Cynoglossus semilaevis | reverse complement strand
TGTGTTTGTGTTTCAGCAGTGCTTACAGAAGAATTCAACAACATAATACAAAACACAAAGAAATATAGAACTGCTGGATGATTTTATTTTGACTTTATTCTGTTTTTATTATTACATCGTCATGTGGTAGTGGTAGTTCGAGACTCTACCCAACACAACCCATTCCACAGCATGCCTGTTGACAACAGGCGTTCATCTTGTTGTTGACGACCTCCACCTCCATCAGCTCCTCCAGTGTGTCATCGGGTTCATCGACACCACCCTGAGACTCCACCCACGCTGGGTGAGTCGCTTCCACAGCCCAGAAGGCGACATTAACCTGAGAAGCACATTTTAATCAGATCATCGTGAGGACTACAGCCACGAACATGACCACGCCCCTCGGGTCAGAGAACCAGGTCTGAATTCTATTATTATTATAT
>NW_007596389.1:0-422 GCF_000523025.1 Cynoglossus semilaevis | reverse complement strand
AAAAAAAAACATTTTCAAAAATATTAAATTATTTTGAAAAATAATCTAGAAATGATTGAGTGAAAAATGTCCAAATGTTTAAACCTTGTTATTATTGGTAAAGGAATCATTGCATAATTATATTTCAAGTGGAAAAGTTTAAGAGCACGCTTTGATTTTCATATTTTAAAAAATAATAAAAACGAATCCAAATTGCTTCTTATGTGTACTCTAGGCTAATGTGCTTGAAAAGCATGAAAATTGACCATGAAAGTACTTAGTGGTTGCTTGAGTTTTACCCATAAGTACCCTGGAGGTGGAGTTGTATTTATCACATCTTAAATAGAATCTACATTAGTCCTAAATGGTTCTATTTCAAACACACTTTCCTCTAGTTGTAGTTTCAGTTTTAAGCTTCTGGGTTTTTCAGTTACAGAAGGTCA
>NW_007596388.1:0-422 GCF_000523025.1 Cynoglossus semilaevis | reverse complement strand
TTCAACGTGCCACCACGAGTTTGGTTTATGCTGGTTGTTTCTTCCCAAACGGTGCCACAATAGGTGTGGTATTGTTTTGTGTAAGCCTCTGTCAATAAAAAGGCATGTGGCTGCGACTTGGCTGCGCAGGAGGACTATTAAGTAGGTGTTAAGCAAGCATGGCTGGTTTGAGGAACCACACCCTGCATATAATCTGGGAGAACTGGGAGTGTCCACTGGGTGGTGTTCTGGGTGGGGCCCCTAGTGCTTACAACAGCTAGGTGGCAAATACATGTGCTGCGTTCCATTATAACAAACTGAGATTATGAAATGAATAGATTACTTTAGAGAGTGTTCCGTGTACTGCATAGTTGTGCGGTGAAATGTATTCAACCAGGGCGTGTCTGGTGTTTAAACAAACAGTCTGATAAAAAAAAAAAAAA
>NW_007596387.1:0-422 GCF_000523025.1 Cynoglossus semilaevis | reverse complement strand
AGGATGGAATTTGAACATAGGATTTTAAATGCATAAAGACGCCTGAACATGCGGAAGTACCGATTGGTCCATTTAAGTATGTCAAGTTCAGGAAGCAAGGAAGTAACGTTGTTTCTGGGAGATCTCTAATCATGGGAAATTAAAGCTTTTATTTGCAAAATAAATCAAAGTCATTTGTCATAGACATTTGTGTAATTTAAGATTTTATCTTTAAGAAAAACACATCTTCCGAGGAGATTAATGAACAGGTTTAAACATCCGTCAGTGTAAAGTCCAGATCCACTGACCACTGCCAGCAGCACTTCGACCCCAGAGGGTTTCCAGTTGAGCGTGTCACCGCTCAGTCACGACTATAGTGTGGCCCCTCCCAGTCCCAGTTGGCCAATGTGTGGTGGTGTTTATTAACACTGGCAGCAGTGTTT
>NW_007596386.1:0-422 GCF_000523025.1 Cynoglossus semilaevis | reverse complement strand
ACTGCATTACAGAAAAAAAAAAAAAAACCTGGGAGACAGACTGTACCATAAAAACCTATTTTTAGCCTAAGGTATTTATCCTGTAATAATATACAAAAACGGCACACAGCGTTCACAGAATTCATAAATACACGCCAGTAAGAGTGAACAATTAAAATACAACAAATACAAGTATTAGGATCATACTTTAAATATAAATTGTGGTTAAAAAAAAAATTAACTCGGCGATTAATCAACACTGATACATTTATGTAATAAAACATTTTTTCTTTTTAATGTGACCACTGTCAGTACCTCATTATTAGTAGGAGGTAAAACCGTCTCCTTTCTAAACACAGGGCTGTTAATTAACCTGTAATTAGCATGAACAACGAGTTCATTAACTTTAGCTTCAGTTGTCAACCATCAACTACCAAACGATC